>NW_007728275.1:129424-133372 GCF_000696425.1 Galeopterus variegatus | reverse complement strand
GTGGCTAATATCCAAAAGACTATAAATGATAAATGCTGGTGAGGTTGTGGAGAAAAAGGAACTCTCATACATTGTTAGTGGGACTGCAAAACGGTGCAGCCTCTATGGAAAATGGTATGGAGGTTCCTCAACCAATTGCAGATAGATCTACCATATGACCCAACTATCCCACTGCTGGGAATATACTGAGAGGAATGGAAATCATCAAGTCGAAGGTATACCTGTTCTCCAATGTTCACTGCAGCACTCTTTACAATAGCTAAGAGTTGGAACCAGCCCAAATGTCCATCATTAGATGAGTGGATATGGAAAATGTAGTATATCTGCACAATGGAATACTACTCTGATATAAAAAAGAATGGAATACTGCCATTTGCAATGACATGGATGGACCTAGAGAGAATCATATTAAGTGAAATGAGTTAGGCACAGAAAGAGAAATATCACATATTGTCACTTATTTGTGGGAGGTAAACATAAATAAATAAATACACAAATAAACTGGGAGGAGAGTAAAGAAGACACAACAATTACAATTCCTTGAAGTTGATATGACAAGTATACGGAAAGGAGATTGTTGGGAGGGAGGGGGGAGATGGTGGAGGGAGAGAGGTTTTGGTAATGGGCCACGATAATCTACCACATTGTATGTTGACAAAATAAAACAAAAATAAAAACAACAACAACACCCCCCCCCCACACACAATGTTAACCTTGCAAAAGACAGGAAATTTTCCCCAGGCTATATAGTCTCTGTTGTAAAATAAAGAATTGTAATACAGCAAGGTTGCTGGCTCAAAGACAGACAAGTTACTGATTTATATGTAAAGATACTAGGAAATTGCTGTAAGAAGAGAATGTTTGGTAAGATCAAGCTATTGTTGGTGGATTGACTTTACTTCTTGCAAATTGCATTATGGAATGTCACCTTGCTTGTCTTACTGAATGTTACCAGCTTCTATTGTTAAACTTGTCAAACTATACTTACCAAAAACCCCACCTATGTTCTCTTCCTGTAACTTCCTGGTCTGGAGAATAAATGTGGGAAGAGAACCCCAATTTGTGGTTAATTTCCCAAATGGAAGGAATGCTCTATCTTGAGGGTTCCAGGAGATTTACCCCTTTCAGGGCTTCTCACTGCTCAGAAGAGATGGGCTTTGAGTAATCTTTGGCAGCTCCATCACCCAGGGGAAAAGGGGTGACAAATCCTTGGGAGGCAAAGCGACACAGACTGGCACTAAGCATCTCTATCTCTGCAACATGTCCTGGCTCTCCTGCTTCCTTTTCATTCCCACCCATAATAACTGATGGCCACCTTAGATCCATAGTGCATCATCTGCTTCCATCCTGGCTTCTCCATTTCTTCATTCCAGTGCATCTTATACATAGCAGCACAAATACTTTCTTCAACTATTATTTGTATTATGGCATTCACATTCTAAGAAGCCCAGAATAACTCCCAATTACCTCTTGAATAAAATTAAACCTAATCATATACTCTAAAGTCCTCAGCCTGTAAGCTCCTCCACTTAATGGCCACCTTGCCTGCCTCACTCCACTTGGACATCCTTCTCCATCTACATCAGCCCATTTACACTTCCCATCCATAGGCACATGTACACACACCAATTAACATGAGAGAGAGCCTCTGAACATCCCACCTCTTCTGTTCAGAATTCCTCCCCACTTTATTTTACCAGGAAAATAATTGGTTGAACTTTAAGTCAGTGGTTCTCAAGTTTATTTTACTGTGGAGCACTTTTGTTCACAAGATAACTATTAAAACTCTATTGGGTAGCTTCTGTCTTCTCTTTCTTCACCCTCAACCTTCCTCCATTCTGCTATGTGCTTCATGAGGGAGGCAGACCTGTATGGACCACGCCAACAGGTCCCCCTTGACCCCTGTCATGATTAGTTGTGTACATCAACTTGTCTAGGCTATATTACCCAGTTATTTCATCAAATACTAATCTAGATATCACTGTGAAAGTATTTGTAGATGTGGTTAACATCTATAATCAGTACACTTTAAGTAAAGCAGATTACTCTCCATAATGTACATGGGTCACATCCAGTCATCTGAAGGCCTTAAGAGCAAAAACAGAGGTTTCCCAAAGAAATTCTAGCTCAAGATGGCAACATCAACTTCTGCCTGAATTTCCAACCTGCTGGCCTGCCCTATGGAGTTTGCACTTGCCAGCTCCTCTCCCCCCCCCCCCCCCCCCCCCCCCCCCCCCCCCCCCCCCCCCCCCCCCCCCCCCCCCCCCCCCCCCCCCCCCCCCCCCCCCCCCCCCCCCCCCCCCCCCCCCCCCCCCCCCCCCCCCCCCCCCCCCCCCCCCCCCCCCCCCCCCCCCCCCCCCCCCGTCAACAGCATGAGCCAATTCCTTCAAATCTTTCTTTCTCTCTCCTTCTCCCCAACCCCTCTCTTTCTTTCTGTAAATATTGGTTCTGTTTCTCTGGAGAAAGCTGACTGATATACTTTTAAATTTCTGGGTTCGTTTGGTTAGTGAGGTCTACCCGCAGGCAATCAGAAGGAGAAAGGAGTCAGGTTAGGATAATTTATTCCCTGGATCACATTCTGATGGGTCACCTACAGTTGGCTGTGTCTGTGGACAGAAGTCATAGTTCCTATCTGGAGCCCTCTCCCTGTGACTCTTCCGTTCTTGGTTCTGGGTTCAGTTAACCACCCCATCCTCTTTCCCTTTCAGGCCTAGATATGGTAACAGCTCCCTTCTGTTACTAGACCCAGGGTACTGCACTATCTCTTGTGATTTCCCTACGTCTTTGTGGATAACCCATTATTAAACTTTCCTCAAATTACCCAATTCAAATGTACTATGTTTAGACAAAGTTATACTGTATAACTTTGACTGATGTAGTATCTCATGGAATTAATATTCCAAGGAAACTGTGCTTTGACTTCAACCTTTCTCTCTCTAGGACAGCAAAGTTGTAGGGTTTACTGTTTCCCAAACCGGCCTGGGGGAAGTCAGGACAGACTTCACAGAAAAAGAGATTCTGGGTTAGGAGTTGAATCATGGGTGGGTTTAGTTCAGCTGGAGAGAAGATAGGCATGGCAGCAGAGAGGAAAAACTAACATTTGGGGACTTGGTGATTATAAAATGCTTATGCACGTTTTATCTCATTTGATCCTTTCAACAATCCTGTGAGGTGGGCAATTATCCTTTTGTCACAGAAATCAAAGAAATGAACAAATGAGCAGGGTGTGTTCAGGGATACTAGAGAAATTGGTCTAATTAAAGTGGAGAGTTCTTGATGAAAAATAGAGAAGACCAAAAGTTGCATAGGTCAGGCAGGGCCAAATCAATGTGTGATCCTCGGGTGGAGGTGAGGAGTTTGATTTGCTGCAAGAGGCTGCAGAGAGTGTTTGAAGGATTATTTAAAACAATGTTCAATTGACTGTATACAAATAACACATGTTCGTGGTAGAATATTTAGGAAAGTAAAGTATGAAGAAGAAAATAAACATTATCCACAGTTTTATCACCAAGTGATATCCTTCTTTTTTCCCTTTATAAAATTTGAGATCAATCAGCATTCATAGTATTGTGCCCTGTTTGATTCATCTGACTCAGAGTTTCTAAACCTTGATGCTATTGACATTTGGGTAGGATAATGCTTTGTTGTCAGGGCTGTCCTGTGCATTGTAGAATGTTTAGCAAAATCCCTGGCCTCTACCCACTAGATACCAGTAGCACACTCCTCCCCCGGTTGTGATGGGGAATGCCCGTTGGTGGGGGAAATTGTCCCTGGTTGAAAATTTCTGATCTAACTTTATATCATGAGCACTTTCCCCATATCATTGAGTAGTCTTTTAAAAAATCCAAGTGATAGATATACCATACTTTATTAACTCATATTTTTTTGTCAGCTATTTAGTTTGTTTTCTGTTTTTTTTTTTTTTTTTTTTTTTTTTTTTTTTTTTAA
>NW_007728275.1:117215-129327 GCF_000696425.1 Galeopterus variegatus | reverse complement strand
TTTTTGCTTTTTTTTTTTTTTTTTTTTTTTTTTTTTTTTTTTTTTTTTTTTTTTTTTTTTTAACCATCATGAAGACTGCAGTAATGAGTATCCCTGCCTATAAATCTTGGGTAGGGGCCGGCCCTGTGGCTCACTTGGGAGAGTGCGTCGCTGGTAGCACTGAGGCTGCAGGTTCGGATCCTATATAGGGATGGCCGCTGCGCTCACTGGCTGAGTGTGGTGCAGACCACACTGTGCTGAGGCTTGTGATCCCCTTACTGGTCAGGAAAAAAAAAAAATCTTGGGTAGGATCTCTAATTATCTCCTTAGGACCAATTTCTAGAAGTGTGTTTCTGAGTCAAAAGGCATGAACATTTTAGGGTTCCTGGAATATTTTTCCAAAAAAGTGCCCTCCAGAATGGTCGCACAAATGTGTGTGCCCAACAGCCAGTGGTGTAGAAGTGTTCCTGTCTTATCAACCCTCATAAGCACTGAGGATTACCCTTAGAAAAACTCCTGGTACATATACAGGTTTAAAAAAAATGACATCCTGAAATTTTTAATTTGCATTTCTCGATCTTTAGTAAAGTTTTCCCATGTGTTGCTGGAAAATTTGGGTTTCTTTTGTTTGTTTCCTCTTACCTCATTTGTAGATTGTTTGATGTTTTAATCATTATAAAAGTAGTGTTTAGAAAGACATGAATTGATCTGTGTCTTGGGGGACTGCACTGATTTGAATTTTTTTTCAGACGTTTTGTTTCCCCAATTTTCAGCTCAGATGCAGTTTCCCAACTATGTCAGAAAGTCATCCAATTTTGTGAATAAAATATAACTCCTTCATTAAAATAAGCAAGAAGGGAAAGAAGGAAAAGAAAAGGATTTGCAAATAGACTTTTCAACTCTGTAGTTTACACAAAGTCATACTTTAAATAGTCGAGTCTGCCAGCATTTCCTCATTAGTGTTATAAAATGGATTGTTACTCACTGTTGTGCTTTCCTGGGGATGTAAAACTAGAACTGGAATCCAGACCCACCTCTTCTCCCAACTACTTTTGTAATCTTGGGAAAATTGCTTCATTTCTCTGAGCCTCTCTCCTCATTTGTAAAATAATGAGGTCAGAGAAGATGATCTCTCAAGGCCTTTAGAATTCTAAAAATTTGTGTTCATATAATGGTAAGAAAAGAAAGAACTCAATAGCAACAACCTGGGACTCTGGAATCTTGTTCTAGGCAGGAGGAAGAGGAGAGATGCAATGCTAAAATAATATAATAAAACAAAACAAACAAAAAAAAGAAAATGCAACACTTGTATTTGTATTCCAACCAAAGAGTTTTACCTCTCTTACCTTTTACTATTCTGCAGCCCTTTTTTCCACCAACAGGGGGAATTTTCCTGAAGTTCCAAATGTTACAAGGGCAAGGTATAATGTGGGTATTTACACAGGGCTGCTATCGAGGCAGGAAAAGTCACAAAATCACTTTTGCCAGTGATATAATATATATCATTGTATATATTTGTCTGTTATTGAGGGTCTTCTCCACCGGAATGGAAGTTCCATGAGAGGAGAGACTTCGTGTATCTTGTACATCATGGGATCCTCAGTACCTAAGACAGTGCTCAGCACGTGGTCTGTGCTCAGGTATGTGAAGAACGGATGCATAAATGAGTGAAGGAACTGGAACATCTCTGCAGCTCATGCAAGCGTAACTCATGAGTACAACTTACTCAAATGTTCGCAAGAGTTCTCTGCTTGTAGTTTTATGTCCATGGAGCTTGAACCCTAATCATGTTCCTCAAAATGTGCCCTCCACAAAGAACTCCAGCATATGTTGCTATTTTTAAGTTAAGAGGATGAAATCGATCATATTTGAGAATGACTGACTGAAGGAATGAATGGAGAAATGAAAAAAAATGAAGGAACAAACGAGCCAACACACAGGTAAAATAAGCTTGGCTAAAAATGTTGATGTTAAAGGAGAATTTGTATTATATAATTTCCCTTTGCCATCATTTAAAACTTTTATGAAGACAGTTTTGGAAATATGCTCTACCAATATGATTATAATTTATTAGAACAGAGATTCATGAAAACAGATGTGATCAATTTATTTTATCGTTTAGAGTGTAGATTAATGCATGTTTGCAAATACATTAACAGGAAGGGTGATGAAACTACAGATGTAGATACAGGGCAGGGAGGCCAGCTCAGGATTGCAAAACAATGACAAACTTTTAGCTCATTTGCTGCCTCACTTGTAAAATGAGAATGGAAATTCTTTCAAAGATGGTGTGGGAATATCTATGGTTGCAAGGCATTTGCAAAATACAAATAGATTCTGTGAAATTATCATTGCCACAGCAAGCAGTTTCAAAATTACGTGAGAGAAATCCATTTTGCTGTAAAGTTGTACTCAAGCAATTCCCAAAGAGCACCAGATTTTGATGCTATGTAATTATATGTAAAATTTGTTCCAGAAGTTCAGCAAGGCTGACATTTAGGTCTATAAGTTTGCCAATTGTTTTCAAACAGGCAGTCAAAGTATATGGGCCAGCCAAATAAATACTCAAAAGTAGTAAAATAAAAGAGAATTGATTTGAATCACATCATACATTTTTTTCAGGGGCAACCTTCTTTAGTCTCTCAACATAATCTGCAAGTTATTACTTTTTAAAATGGAATTACCATTTTCTCTGGTAATTTGAGGCAATTGGAAGCATTTAACAAGCACTTCCAATGTATATTTGGCAATAAGCTTATACTTTAAGATTTATTCCTCAGAAAGCTTTCATTTAGCCTGTTTTGAGGTTCCAGTGACTTCAGTGGTTATGTCTAATTAGTTTGTAGTAGAGACTTTTGGGCTACCCACCACACTTGTTTCCTTTCCTCCTGGACACACAGCTAGACTACATTTCCCAGCTTCCCTTGCAGTTAGGTGGGACTCAGCACAGGCTAGTAGAATGTAGATGGAAGCGATATGGGCCACTTTCAGGCCTGGCCCATTACAAATGCCCACATGATCTTCTTTTTTTTTTTTTTTTTATAAAAGGTGACCGTAAGGGGATCTTAACCCTTGTCTTGGTGTTGTCAGCACCACGCTCACCCAGTGAGCTAACCAGCCATCCCTATATGGGATCCGAACCTGTGGCCTTGGTGTTGTCAGCACCACACTCTCCCGAGTGAGCCATGGACCGGCCCCCCCACATGATCTTCTAAGGTGGCAAAATCTTAATCGGCCTGGGTCTCTGTGATACTTTGTGGAGCAGAGATGCAACCCACTTCCCCAACACCCAGCTTAATGGACATTATTTTAGAGAGCAATCAACTTTGATTGTTTAAACCATTGAGATCTCAGGGCAACTAGCATAACTAATGCACAAGAGAGAGAATGGAAACACTCTAGAACAGAAGCAACAGAAAAACATAAATGATCATTACAACTGTAAAAACAGAAACAACAAAAGTATGAAGGCATGTGTGGCCTCTCCCATTGCAATGATCTGGGCCAGTCCTTTTATAAAATATTATGCAGCAGGTGCCCATATGCTGGGAAATAATTGAAGCGGGGCCTTAATAAGAACAAATGAGTAATACCCAATCTGACTGTAAAAAATTTCAGTTCAAAAACCATTAAGCATTTAAGGTCATTTCCCTATTTGTAATTCAGTGACAAAAAGGTTTCATTGCTTTTTAACATACTGTGGTAAATCATTAAAGGGGGTGAGGATGGGGGCAGGGAGGGGGAAGAGAAAGAAAGGGGGAGTGTTAAGGAACAGCTGTAGGCTTTCTCTAAGTGGCTTCACAAGTCAAGGCTTGATCCAACTGACCAGGATGAGTGGGTCATGCCCAGTGGGACCACTTGGGAAAGGAACACTGTAGCTGCAGGATCTTCAGCCGGCTAAGGGCAAGTATCCTTAGCAACCCTAAAAAGAAAAGCCCTTGGGACTCAGGAGTAAGAAACCTTCCATCGTTAAAATAGAGCATAGTGGGAAGGAATGAGAAATACAATTAATATAATGACATAGCATCAAAACCTGCTCCCTGAAGCTACCAGGTGAAAAAGGAGAGAAAAAAGAAAAGATCGTTTGTGCTGAGTGAAAACTGAGCATTTCTTCTGCCTCTTTTACAATGGCATCAAAGCTTCTGTTATTTTAATACAATTATATTAGCCCTGTGGAACAAACAATGTGAATTCTAACAAGGTTATAATTTATATATATATATATATATAAATTATAATTAGGTTATCATATCAACCAGAAGAGCAAACCTACTAAAAAAGGATCTGCATGTACTTCAAAATTTAGTTGTTATTTTTAAAAGTCTGTAGCTAAAAATAACAATGTAAATGAACAGCTGCCAAAGGCACGAAGACCTAACACTTTGTGTAGCAAGGTTATTCATCTTGACCAAATAACTACTCTTCATTCGCTCATTTGCAATTCCAAATATTTTGGTGCGCATGACATTGCAGTTAATGTGTCAGGTCAATTAGAAAATAACTTCACAGGCCGGCCCAGTGGCGCACTCGGTGGAGTGTGGTGCTTGGGAGCGCGGTGGCCCTCCCGCCGAGGGTTTGGATCCCATGTAGAGACGGGCCCGCTCACTGGTTGAGCGCGGTGCGGGCGCGACACCGAGGGTTGCGATCCCGTTACCGGTCACGAAAAAAGACAAAAAGGAAAAAAATAAAAAAAGAAAATAACTTCACAGGCAGTTAAATGATGCCAGATTTATATCAAAAGATTTCAGATGTTTCAAATGGAAAATCAGTCAATACCAACAGTGATTTTATTTTTCCATCCATTTCCCGAAATCAAAGTAAAGCTTTGGATGTTCATTCTGCTGAAAGTGAAACATCTGCCATTGTGAATGCTATTACAAATTTGGTTATAAAGGTCAACATAGAAGATAACATTATTTGATTTTATGTAAATATATCTATTTCACATGTGTATTTCATATTTATATTTCACATGTGTGTGTTTCATATACATATTTCACGGAGGACAGTGATGTGGTATGAACAGTGGCATTATTTCATTAAGAAATGTGTGGAGAAGATATGTTCTTGGAATTGGCTTGCTACATACATTGTTCATGATTGTGTTCGAACAAGCAGGAATATTCCACCAATCAAAATAGCAGCTGTAGCTGTCAAACTTTCAAATGTTTCTATGTATACTCAGAGTAACTGAACTACAAAATTTTTGTGACAAAACAATATTGAATGAAAAAAAAAAAATGTCAGCATGGCAGTGCATGCTGGCTTTCTTTGCTCCGTCATCTATCAGATTGTTCCAATGCTTGAGCCTTTAAATCTTCCAACGGTGTGGGATTTTTGTGTGTGTTCAGAGTCCTCTAAATATTGGTTGCATTTTCCTAAAATCCACTGAACATCTTCAATCAAAGTATTTGATGATTGGGGACTAAAATATTTAAGATTTTAACCAATTGTAATGACTGAAATAAAGTCTGCAGATGGAGGTCATCAAAACATATTTGTACAAGTGCAAGAGCGAAACCAAACAAAATAAATGATGAGAACTCATGTCATGTATGTGATTTAATTTTGACATTCTATTATCGTGTTTTGGGTTATCTTGACTTAGAAAAACCTTTGGATGGCACTTTTATTATTAATTGGAAAAATTCATATATTTTTCAGTAAATGTGAATTCATTTACAATTAATAAAATTAATAAAGCCTACAGTTTTGCAGCATGTAAATTTGGTGACAAATTCAAAAGAATTATAAAAGAGACAATTTTTGGATGAGTTCTGTCTTGTAAAAATATTTGTTAAAGAAAGATACCTGGAGTCAAAACGATAGTACCTGAAAAAATTATCTGGGCTTAAATACTTACACATTAATATCCATGTATTACATATGCACAAAATATACATTTTACACATTTTAGTATCTGCAAAAATAGAGACAAAAATATTCCCCATTTAGCAGAATTTGCTCAGAATCTATAAAGAGACTAAATTCTCAATTAAAAATATTATGGTCTACGGCTAGCCACCAAAAAAAAAAAAAAATTATGGTCTAGAGATAAAGACTTGATTACTATTGTTTATGTAACAATTACACAACAATTGTTTATTGTTATGTACTCTACGTGATAACCCAGCCTATTTCCCACACACGTCACATATTTTTAACCTAAATTGTCTTGTGTTCCCACAAGCACCACTAACTGCTGACATGACTTTTTTGTGTGTTTCTCAGGCTGATAATGGACCATGTACTGCAAGATGGTTCACAAATACTTATACTACCATCATTACCCAGTTCTGGAGGGGCTTAGCTGTCCAAAGGAGATTGTTTGCAAGGAAGGCCTTATTTCTGCACTTCTACCATCAAGAGGTGGAGTCTATTTCATCCCACCTTGAATCTGGAATAGCCCTGTGACTTGCTTTGACCAATACAGAGTGGTGGAAGCTTCCTCGTGGGGTTTCTAATCAAAGCATCAAGACTCTTTAGAGCTTTTTCTTTTATTCTCTTGCTGCCCTAAGAGCACCATGGCCAGGCTAACTTCCCTGGGGATGAAAAGACTATGTAGAGAGAGCCAGCACCAATCATCAGACATGTGAGTGAGATCTTCTTAGGCCAGCAGTCTTCAAAATGTGGTCTGATGCCTCTCTGTGGTCCCTGAGGCTCTTTCAGGGGGTACATGAAGTCAAAACTATTTTCATATTAATGCCAAGACATGTGTCTTCGTCGCTCTCATTTTCTCACAAGTGTACATTAGAGTTTTCCAGAGGCTACACATTATGTGATGACATCATTACTGTCATGGATAATAGAACGTGTGGTTATGTATTCTTGTTTTCTAAAAATTTTTATTTCCTAATATGGTAAACATCTGTAGATATAACCCAGTTAAATAAAAGCTCTTCGTGGTCCTCAACAATTTTTAAGTGTGTAAAAGGATTTCAAGACCAAAATGCTTGATAACTAATGTTTTAGATCATCCAGTCCCATCTGAGCCACCAGATGACTACACCCACATGAGTGACCCCAGACTAGGCCAGCAGAGGAACCTCTCAGGAGCCCAGCCCAAATTGCTAACACGTAGACTCAGGAGCAAACAAAATAGTGGTTGTTTTAAGTCACTGTGTTTTGGGTGGTTTATTAGGCAGTAATTGATAACTGATACATTGTCCCTACCTGCTCTAGTTTGAGAGCACTTAAGGAGCTCTCTTAGTGGCCCTGAACAACTTCCACCTGGCTTCATTAACCTGAACTAGGTCACGTGGTCATCCCATCTGCAAGAAAGTCTGGGGAATACAGTTTTTAGCTGGACTTATTCCCTCCTCTGGCAAAAGCAGGGTAAGGAAAAAAGGAGGGCTAGATATTGGATTGTTAAAGGTAGAATTCTGTTCACTGCCTTTAGGTTTTATTTGCTGTCACACAAGATCATGGTGACACTGGAATTGCAAAGTGTATGTCTAGTAAACCCATCCCAGACTGCTCTGCCACACATCACGTTTTTCATTTTCCATCCAGTTGTCATGAAGTCACACTTACTAAGGGACTGGAGGAATTTATCAGTACCTGGCAGACCCATCTCTCAAAATGTTTATTTGAAAGACCATTTAGCTAATTCAAGAGATTGCATTGCAAACAATTTGTCTTTTTAGAGGGGTACGGGGAGAGTGAAGCCCTAATGCTTTATTTTGGGGAATTTATATCATCCTGTCCCTGGATAGATTTTAACACCATAGGCAAGAAATAAAAACAAGATTTTCTCTTGTTCTCAGAGTATTTTAGGGACAATAATATCTTTGAGACCAGGTTTGGTTAGGTTTTCTCTAGCTCCTCTGCAACTGTTTGCAAAAGCCCATTGTGACAATGCATCAATCTCTGTGAGAAAAGTGATGACAAAACACAGCAGGGCTCTTTCTTGTGCAGGAGTGGACCCAATGTGGTTCTCCCCCAATAAAAGCCAGTTATAGAATTCCTCCTTCCTCCTCACTTGCGTAGCACTTTGTCCCTTTATTCTTCTGTCTCACAGTTATTGTGACTTTTATTAGTTACTTTTGGGTCTATTCCTTCTCTCAATTTTTCTCTCCACTATACTAAAATAATCCTAAAGGTCAGAGTCTAAGACACTTATCTTTTTATCTTTCATAGCTTCTAGGTCAGCACTGTCCAGTAGAAATAGAATGTGAGTCACTAAATTTTCTTCACATTAAATGTTCTCATAGCTACAATAAAAAAGTAAAAAGAAATAGGTAAAGTTAATTTTTCAGTAATGTATTTTATTCAGCCCAATATATCCAAAATATGATCTTTTCAACGTGTAGTCAATATAACACAATTGTTCAAGATATTTTACATTCTTTTTTTGTGTATTAAATTTTCAGAATCCAGTGTGTATTTTACACTTATCTCACATCTCATTTTGGACTAGATGCATTTCAAGAGCCTAATAGCCATAAACGGCTAGTGGCTACGATATTGGACAGCACAGATCCAGACAATGCTTTGGGCAATAAGGGTACGACATAATCACCAGTAGAATTTTACTTAGGCCCAAAAAGAGGATGTTAAGTGCTAGAATTTTAGGAAATACATAATTACAGATTAGTGTGGTCCACTAATAGTGTGGCCAGCTTTATGCTGCACGAACTAGGCTTATGAGATTGGAGAGTGGGGAGAAATTTTGCTTATCTAGATTTGTATGATAGCTTGACCTCATAGAACATTGAGTTGAATTCTCTCATATCATAGATGGAGGTAACTAAGGCTCAGACTGGTTAAATAATTTGTCCAAGACCACACAGCTAGTCAGTGGCAGAGACAGTACTAGGACCCAGTGATTCACCTGATAATTATTAAACAATGTTATGAAGAACCTTCTATGTGCAAGGTACTGTGCTATGTGCTTGGGATACAAAACCACTAAGGTGCAGTTCCTGTTTGTGAGGAGTTGACAAATAAAAGGGAGAGACAAGGAATAGGAATCACGCCTTCGTGCATTCTGCGTATTATAAACCATGTAACCCAAAGTGGGGAGAAATGTGAAAGGGTTGAGGCTTGAGAAGGCTTATGTGTTGCCCATTTCAGTGCTGCCACCAAACTCCTGAATTTGAAACATGGGGGCCAGTTAATAGTTGACTAAATAACAGTACATTAAATGTGGACTCTCTTTGCTTTTGAATGTAGTTAGGGATTTTCCTCCAACATATTTGGGGCATGTCTTAGCTTGTGTTTCCCCAAAGCAGACCCTGAGACAAAGACTTGGGTGCAGATAATTTAATTGGGAGGTGACCCCAGGATGCACAAGTAAGGGAGTGGTGAAGTGAGGCAAGGAAGAGTGAAAACCCAATACAGGGTGAGTTAATGTGTGGATTACAGCTGTGGACAAGTGGGGCTCAATCCTGTTGGGGATGTTGGGAGACAATGTAAAATACAACTCAGAATTGTCCCAGCCTGTAAAGAGGAAGCTAAGGCATTCATCCACTGACCCCTGTCCCTCTGTGCTCGATTTAACCTGGGGGTGTTAAATCCGGGCTTCTTGGCATACAGGCTGAACCAGCTCCCTCAGAGGCAGAGACATAGGTGTTCAAGGCAGGGAGCTGTCAGGGGGCCCAGGAACCATCCACTATAGCTGCAGGTGGAGTCCGAAGGGTGTGGAGGTGAAATGGGGCAGGGCACCAACAGTGTCTACCATGAGAAATGTCTTACCCTTAGTTATTCAGAACCAGTGTTATGTCTTAACATCTTAAATGCAGGAATGTTTTCTTCTATTATATCTTCAAGTTTAGTGTTTGCCCCAGTTGTCCTGGCTCCCACTCTGCAATGCCTAGTTTTGGAGGCTTGCATCCTTGTCCCCACAGGTATAATCTTCCCTTTTTATCATTTCATCCTTTTCTTCTTTTCCCTCATTATTTTTGAAGTGCAAGTTTGCCTTATATGTTTTTGATTTGTTTGTTCTCTAATGCAGATTCTACTTTTTTGCTAGCTCCAGTGGATACTTCACTTCTGCCTTTGTTCGTACTCTCCTTAGATTCTTTTCAGTTGTTTGTTTCCAGCTCCTTCTTCACTCTCACCTTCTTCTCAGCCCATTCTATTTCCATGCCAGGTTTTTGTGCATTCATTTCACCTTTCATCACCTACTTCATAGAGTTCACATTTTCTTGTATATTTTTTTGAGAGCCTCATTTCCTCCTGTTTCCCCACAGTGGCATGTTTCCTTGTCCTTTGCTACTCAAACTGTGGTCTGAGCACCAGTAGCATCAACATCACTCAGGAGCTTGTCAGAAATGTAGATTTTTAGGCTCCACCTCAGGCTTGCTAAATCAGAATCTGCATTTTTAACTTGATCCTTCAGGGATTTGTATGTGTCACAGGAGTTGACAAACACAGGTTCCTTGTTCCCTGGGAAGCAGCCTGGGCTGTGTTTAGGAGCACAGACTTTCAATTTTTATTTCAGTCCCAGCCTTGCCACCATATCCACGTGATTTTGGGACATTTAGCTATCCTTCCCAAACTTCAGTTTCCTATCTTCAGAATGGGAACAATAATATCTATCTCACAAGGTGGCTCTGAAAATTAAATTAGATAAGTATGTAAAGTGCTAAGCAAAGTACCAAGAACATGAGCATTTGAAAAATGGCTGCTGTGTAATCACTTTTTTTTGAGGGTCAGATCCATGTCCTAGTCATATTTTTATTACTCAACATCTATCACAGTGGCTGGGTAAACAATAGGCATCAATAAATGTTTATTGACTGAATGTACATTATAACATATAACCAGTATAATTGGTATAGTTCAAACTTAATAAAAAAATCTTTAAAGTAAGGTAAAAAGAACACAATCAGTGGCAGTCCAAAAGGTTGGTCTAAATCCAGTTATATTTTCTTATCTTAACCAGTGGTTACAAAGACTTTTCAAACTTTTTTAAAAAAGCAATAAAACTCTTTTTTCCCCAAAGAAATCTTATGTAGAATTCCAGTATACAGTAAAAATAAAGCTGTCAATGGTTAGGCCAAAGTCAGTGGGAACTTCACTAGCCTCCAAACCCCTACCTCAGCCCCAAGCTGTCTCTGTGCAACCCACTGGGAAAACCACCATTCATCTTAGAAATGTGATAGAAAGCATGGCCAATCAGTTCTCAGGTTATTAAACTGAGGAATTTCCCAGTACTGTGAAGGATAAATTCTAAATAATGTTGCTAATTTAAATAAAGACATAGTTAAACAAAGAGGAGACCCTATCACTTAGAAGAATAAAAGCCACCCCATAAAGAAAAAAAAATCAACAAAATAAGGCCACAGTAGACAAATATAATGCAGAAAAACTAGTGTCTCATTAAAAAGCAAATACGATCAAGAAACAATTAACAGAGCTAAAAGACACCCAACAGAGTGGGAGAAAATATTTGCAAAATATACATCTGACAAAGGATTAATATCCAGAATATACAAGGAACTCAAACAACTTTACAAGAAAAAAACAAGCAACCCAATTAAAAAATGGGCAAAGGAGCTAAGTAGGCATTTCTATAAGGAAGATATATGAATGGCCAACAGATACATGAAAAAATGCTGAACATCACTCAGCATTTGGGAAATGCAAATCAAAACTACACTGAGATACCATCTCACCCCTGTGAGGATGGCTAAAATCCAAAAGACTGTGAACGATAAATGCTGGTGAGGTTGCGGAGAAAAAGGAACTCTCATACATTGTTGGTGGGACTGCGCAATGGTGCAGCCTCTGTGGAAAATGGTATGGAGGTTCCTCAAACAAATGCAGATAGATCTACCATGTGACCCAGCTATCCCACTGCTGGGAATATACCCAGAGGAATGGAAATCATCAAGTCAAAGGTATACCTGTTCCCCAATGTTCATCGCAGCACTCTTTACAATAGCTAAGAGTTGGAACCAGCCCAAATGTCCATCATCGGATGAGTGGATACGGAAAATGTGCCATATCTGCACAATGGAATACTATTCAGCTATAAAAATGAATGAAAATTGCCATTTGTAACAACATGGATGGACCTTGAGAGAATTATATTAAGTGAAACAAGTCAGGCACAGGAACAGAAATACCACATGTTCTCACTTATTGGTGGGATCTAAGAATAAATAAATAAATTCACACACACACA
>NW_007728275.1:67757-117205 GCF_000696425.1 Galeopterus variegatus | reverse complement strand
AACTACGCTGAGATACCATGTCACCCCGGTTAGGGTGGCTAAAATCCAAAAGACTCTGAACGATAAATGCCGGCGAGGTTGCAGAGACAAAGGAACTCTCATACATTGTTGGTGGGACTGCAGAATGGTGCAGCCTCTTTGGAAAATGGTATGGAGCTTCCTCAAGCAATTGCAGGTAGATCTGCCATATGACCCAGCTATCCCACTGCTGGGAACATACCCAGAAGAATGGAAATCACCAAGTTGCAGGCATACCTGTTCCCCAATGTTCATCGCAGCACACTTTACAACAGCCAAGAGTTGGAACCATCCCAAATGTCCATCATCGGATGAGTGGATACGGAAAATGTGCCATATCTGCACAATGGAATACCGCTCAGCTATAAAAATGAATGAAAATTGCCATTTGTAACAACATGGATGGACCTTGAGAGAATTATATTAAGTGAAACAAGTCAGGCACAGAAACAGAAATACCACATGTTCTCACTTATTGGTGGGAGCTAAAAATAAATAAATAAATTCACACACACACACACACAAATCGGGGGGGGGGTAGGAGACATAACAATTACAATTCCTTGAAGTTGATATGACAAGCAAACAGAAAGGACATTGTTGGGTGGGAGGGGGGAGAGGGAGGAGTGACGGAGGTTTTGGTAATGGACCACAATAATCAACCACATTGTATATCACCAAATTAAAAAAAAGAAAAACATATTCACACAAGTGTAATAACCACCATGATGAAGTCACCTGCTCAACAGGTATAATTGCTCAATGCAGTAGGTGCTTCCAAAGAGCTGAGTTCTAGTTTCATGTCATACAGAAAAATCCCACCAAAGTTGTAGAGATGTGCTCCACTACTGAAATGCCAGCAGAGCTTCACTTAACATTTCTATGCAAGAGTAACTGCCAGGAACTTCTACCACTTTCAGAGTTGTTTTCTGCCCCCAAAACTGTTCTCTAACATCTCTGCAAGTTCTTGAGCCAGTAAAACCTTCCAAAGAAGGGTGGAGGCTCTACTGATTAACTCCAGCAGGCCTGATACTGGTAGTACATTTATTCTAATCACAAGATGGGCAGTAGAAATAATAATTAGTGAGCAGCAGGAAGTCTGGAAGCAAGCAGCAGGTCACTATGATCAATTTTTAATGTCGCAAAATATTTTTATTAGTCCTTCCATGTTAAATTCTTTCCCCCCCTCCTGTTAGTTCATTCTCACAAGAGATCTATCCTCACCTAAGTATTGCAACAGAAAAGGTGGGTATGTTCATGGACCCACGGGGGGGTTGTCATAATTCCTCACTCAGATTTTAACCTGGGGGCTTGGGTTGATAGGTACATCCCTTAGCCAAATTCCTGCTATCTGCAACCCTAAATGTCTCAGAGAGTCATTTTCCTGCAGAACAGGTGTGACTCAGACCTGCTCTCTCCAAGGTAGGGTCAGTTACATCCTACTCCCTCCTTTTTCCTCTCTGACTCTGTCCTATTTTGAAGGACTGGGAAGTGAACAGTTTCTCAGTCAGGCTCATCTCCCCTACAGCCCCTAGAATGTCTATCAGAGTGGCAATTCATTGATTGCTTTGCTCAGCTTCCAGTGCTACCGTGAAATGAAATGTCCTGTGCATCCATGGGCATTCTGCAGGGATAAAGGAGACTGAGAATCACACAGCGCTAGCTAGCTGATGTCATACCTGGGAATTTCAGAAGTCTCTTACATTTAGGTGTGCTGATCTTTGTAATTTGAATTTTATACACCCCATGTATTTATACATGATTCATTAAGAAATCACTAAACTGCCTTTCCTCAGCCAAATTAAAATTTATGTACATCAGCTGATGAATGAGTATTTCTTTTCTTTTCTTTTTTTCTTCTTTTTTTTTTTGACCGGTAAGGGGATCTCAACCCTCGGCACGATGTGGTCAGCACCACGCTCAGCCAGTGAGTGCACCGGCCACCCCTATATAGGATCTGAACCCGCGGCCTCGGTGCTACCAGCGCTGCACTCTCCCGAGAGAGCCACGGGGCCGGCCCAATGAATGAGTATTTCAAGCCATCACATACTGGTGCTCTCATTCACCAGTCAAGTTTGGAAGCATCTTTATCTTTGCACAGCAGTGCTTGTGACATTATTTGAATGTTTTATTACATTTTGTCTTTATTATTTTGTAAAAACATCAGTGAGAAAGGCCTAGGTCTCAAACTCATTATAGATCCTCAAGCACGGTAAAACCCGATAATTTTTAACTTTACTTGGATGCTCAACAGACTTTACTGGTGTACCATGTTAATTATGAAGAAAATGAATAAAATAATAAACATGTCCAAAATGCTAAAAATTGGAGTGTGTCAGTGTGGTCGATGTATTGAAGACTGTGTCAACATGGTCAATGTATTTGGGGTTTTTCTAATATTTTCTAATCCCTCTGAGAATTGAATCCTCTTATGTAATGCTATTTTTTGACTTTCTCACATTGGAATTTGTACACATTGTTAGGAAGACATTTTGTATCAAACTATGGGGCTGTTATACTATTCTATTTATGACGGAAACATAATTATGATTTATTTCCTGTATTTTTTCTCTAAGTTTAAAAACTGAAAGAATGAAGATTCATATTAATTGATAAATAATCCCATTCTTTTTTTTCCCTCATGAATATGTGGGGTTGCTTAAATAATTCCCTGTGGGTTTTTTCCTGGGATATTGATGGCTTTAAATAAATGATTGAGGGCTACAGGTAACTTTCCCAAGTTATTATTGACCTGATAATAATCAGGGAACTACCAAAATAGTTTTACAATAGCCATGGGCTACTTCATTATTGACTAGCTTTTACAAATGCCACAGCTTATTTTTTTCTCCATTCCATTTGGGAAAAGGCATTTTTAGGTCCCAAATTCCTGGTTGGAGAGTGGTTGTTTTTAGGAAAAAACAAACCCCCAAAAACAGTGTTATCATTTTATGGGCCCAGAATCCAAATCCAAGTCTCTCTCACTATGAACCTATGAAGGTCTTTGGTTTTCAAGAATATTTTAATATACCTAAAGGTAGTCAAAAGAGTTCTCTTCCTACATTTTGGGACCACATGTGGAGTGAGATAGATGTGTTTTTTGCCATGAACCTGCTGCTCGATCTTGGGAAATTTATTAATAGGTGGAACCTGGGTTTCCTCATCTGTGAAGAGGAATCTTAACCTAATAAGTTAAAGATTGAACTAAACCTCGAACCTTGCCTATGGTGCTCTTTTAGCAGCTTTTAGTAGTTTTTAATAAAGTATTGACACATTTAATTAATTTATTCATAAACTTCATTGTTAACACCTTTAATGACTTTATTCTTCTCAGAGAGCACTCTTGATGAGTTAGAAGACTAAATGCCTGAGAGCTCAGTGATAGAATGTCTGTGACTAAATGTAGATTGTGGTGGGTATTACTGGGTTCTGTCAAAAGCCTATCTATGTGTCAGGCCCTGAAGGGCACTCAAAACTTACTATATTTCTGCACTGTATTCTCTTCAAAATAGGCAAACCATTTTTGACATTGTAGGATACGGACATTCTGAGATTGCTTTCAAGATGATTAATGATTAATTGAAGCTCAGAAATATGTGCAATTTGAATCTCAGTTTCAACATTTATACTTACCTGGGAATGCCGGAATGATCTGATGAAATCCGTTCTATATCATTTGTTTGTTGGAAGACAATTCTCCATGGGTATCTTGCATTTCTACACATCTGAACAAACACGTTAACAGATTTGTGCTCCAGACTGTCTTTTCAAGGATGCTTATATAATGAAAAGCCTCAGAAGACAGAGCGAGAGTCTCCCTCCACAGCAAAGGGCAGATTTGTTTGCTGTCCAGGATGATAAAGATAGTGTCTCTCTCCATGGTAGGTTTACTAGCAGCCCTCTTATCAAAGACTGGCATTTGCTAAGCTCAGAGTTCTGCTTCTGTATGCACCTGTGATGCATGCCCAGGCAACGCTTGGCCCTCACTGCATTACCCTGTGGGAACTGGGGCTTGGGGAACTGGGGCAACTGATGTTACTTTGGTTATTGCTGTCTCTGTTCTTTGTCCTTTGTCCCTGACCAAGAGTCTGACCATTTTATATGCATAGATGATAGAGGATGAGGCTGGAGCTCTGAGAGATTTTATTCAGTTACTCTCAGCCTTTACAACCCCTTCCCTCCCCCTCAGGCAGTTGGGGGACAGAGGGGACCAAATGCTATTGATAGGACTTACTTTTTAGAGTTATATGAAGATTAAAGGAGATAATGTTTGCAAAGCATTGAGTGAAGTGTCCGGCACAGAGTTCAATAAGTTATAGCTATCTAATTTTTCTTTTATTGAAGGGGTTTGGGTACATATTCCCAAGGTTCATCTTAGTGTGGTTTTGGTTTTCTATTAATTGGTAGATACTTGTGTCTCCATTGATTGGAGTGGCTATTTGAAAATCAGGCCAAACTGACCCCTGGGGAATCATACCTAAACATTTTATATATAATATGACACAGTGCATAGTATAAGACAGGCACTCGATAAATATTAGACATGATGATGATGATGGTGGTTATGGTGATGATGGCTGTTAGAGTTATTTCCCCCCCCCCATCCAAACTCACTTATTTCATATTTTATTCTATTTCATAATTATTCAGCCCAGTTCTTCTCTACCTGCTGGTTATATGTACGACTTAAAGTCACATAGCAGAAAATATTCAAGTAGTTTAAAAATTCAAAATGTGGAAGATCCTGTTCATTTGGGGCACAGATGGTTATTTTTTCTTATTTTTATTGCTATATCTGATAATGTCAGATAAGGAAGGAAAATGGTGGAGACAGAAATCGAAAGATCTTGGTTTAAGTTTCAGCTTTACCATTTAATTAGTTATGAATCCTTGCAAGTTTCCTTAATCTCTCTGTGCCTCAGTTTCTTCATCTGAAAAATGCAGAAAATAATGGTATTGACCTTAAGGAATTATTGTGATGATTAAATTAATATTTGTAAAGCACTTAAAACAGTGCATGGCACCTGATAGGTACCCAAGAAATATTAAGCATTATTAACACACTATTGCTTATTGTTTAGGAAGGCAGGAAGAGGTTTTTTTGTTATTGATGATGTTGATGTTAGCAAAAATATATGTCAATTATTTGTAGAATTCAGATGTGTTGGGGGAGAAACTTTTCCTTATTATTTCTTTTGAAAGCAATTACTTTCTATGGTATTGTGTCAATTAGGATGGAGCTTGTCTACAAGTAATAGAAAATGCAAGTTTTATGATTTATAGAGTTCTATATCTGTGGAGGCAGAAAGCTCCTGGTACTGATTTGGTGGTTCAGCTATGTCAAGGCCAGTGTCTTAATTCCCTAGGCTTTTCCCTCATGGCTACAAGATGATGACTGCAGCTCTAGACATTGGGCAGAAAGAAAAGGGAAAGAGTGGTGCCAGCAATATTTGCCTATTTTATCAGGAAAGCAAAAAATTTCCTGGAAATCCTTTAAACAAATTTCTGTTTCTGTCTCATTGGCCAGCATTACATTTACATGGCCACACTTGTGGCAAGAAAGACTGGGAAAGCCAATGAGTAGAGTTTTCAGTGTCTGAGTTTGAAAGCAATGAGGGATAAAAGAATTACTGTTGGGTCAGCCAATCAGTGATATTGGTTTCAGGGAGTATTTAGACTTTTTCTAAAAGTGAGCATTTGATCTAGTAAACTGCAGGTTCTATTGTTATTTCTGGAAAAAACATTCAGTCCTGCCCTCTCATTTTATAATGCCCAATGCATTAGGCAGTAAATATTTGTTGACTGAATAAAAATAATCTGAGAAATGGAAACATAAAGTGGCTTTTTCTATTGAGTCATTGCATTAGTAATCTATTTCTATGTAATAAATTACCCCACAATTTAGTAGCTTAAAAGAATAAATATTTATTATGTCAGAGTTTCTGTGGGTCAGAAATTTGGCAACTGCTTAGGTGGTGGTTCAGGTTCAGGGTCTCTCATGAGGTTGTGATCACAATGTCAGCTAAGATTGAAGTCACCAGAAGGCTTGTCTGGTGCTGGAAGGTGTCTTTCCAAGCTCACTGAAGTGACCTTTGATCATAAACCTCTGTTCCTCATTATGTGGGTCTCTCCATATTGCTGCTTGGCTGTCCTCACAATATGGCAACTGGCTTCCCTGGGAATGAGTAATCCGAGAGAGAGCATGATAGAGAAGCCACAATGTCTTTTATGATCTAGCCTCAGAAATCATATAGCATCACTTTGCCATATTCTATTGGTCACACAGACCTACACTTATATAATGTGGGAGGGGACTACATAGGGCATGAATACCAGAAAGAAGAGATGTTGGATGTCCTCTTGGAGGCTGGCTACCACAGTCACAGAGCCAGTTAGCAGTGAAATGAGAACCAAAAGCCCAGCTTTTCTAATTATCAACTTGTGGCCTGTATTATATTCTTATGTTCATTTTAATGTTTTTTTAAAACTTAGAACCAACAAGTAGTGAAGAACCAAGAATTTAACGAAGGCACATTTTTGTTAAAACAATGATCATTTAAATTAGCTTAAACCTTCTCCTGTGTTTTGTACACACACACACACAGACACATTCACACTCACAACACACAAACACAAATACACGGATGAAAAAAAATACATGGATGTTTTACTATGGCTCATTTCTGTCAGTATGCATTAGCCAGGACAAAAACAACAGAATTCTTGCCCCACGTAGCTAAACCCCGTAACTGGAAAATTCAGATGGTTGTGTCATCAACAGCGTATAGATCTGACCTAAGAATTACGTAGTTGGTTTCCTTTTCCATCAGTGAAATGGAAAACGATCAAGAAAGAAGAAAAGAAACCATCTTCAAGATAGAAGGGAATGAAGCAAAAGGTAATTGAAAGATTTTTAAGTGAAAGAAGCAGCTTTTATTTTTTATTGTGTAACACACCAAGTTACCAAGCTATTTTTTCATGTGCCTGTGTTTGTACAGCAGCGTAGATTGGTAGAAAATTGCTTGTTCCAGTTGAGTCCTAGAGGGAAAGGAGCCCACACTGAACTTCAATTTAGTACAGTGATATTATTTTCCAAGCATATCTTAAAGTAAGTATACATTTGTTTTTGGAATGACCAATCCTCAATAACTTGCAGAAGTAAGCAGTTTTCCATTTTATCCACTCTAGTTTTGGAGCTAAAATAATAGTGGACATTTGCTTTATTTTAATAGTGTCCTTTTGGTCCTATTCCTCTAAAATCCATCAAAATCACGTTCTGGGTGGACATAAAAAATTTGACACCTCTTGGAATAATGAAGGGGGAACAAAGAAAGAACTTTTTATCTGGCCTCTTCTTTCTTATGGAAGTATATATTTCAATTATCTTCAGTTAAAATTGAAATGGAGTCCTATGTGGCCCATATGTCTATGTTTTTAAAACAAGTGTTCAAATCTAATTGAATATAGCTACTCATTGATTTAATCTGAGTATATGAAATGGATCTCACTCCAGGGCCATTTTTTTAATCACTGAAAATATCAGTTTTTTGAGAAAGGAAGGAAACTGACACTTTTGGATCAGCAAATACGTGGTTAAGGACTGTGCCAGGCAGTGTTTATATGTTTTTGGTTTGAAACATCTGTATATAGTGAGGCAGGTATCAGCCCAATTTATAGCTGGGAGAACTGAGGCTCAGAGAGGTTAATTTTGTTACTTATTCAACAACTGTTTCTTGAACTATTGCTCTAAGTGATATGTGCTGTAATGGGTGATGGAAGTATAATGGTAAACAGGACAAGGCCACATAGCTAGTAAGTAGAAAAGCTATGAGTAGGACTCAGATTATTCCAAAGTTCAGAATCCCTTCATTTCACATCTGTGTACTTATATACAAACAGCCATGACACAAGGAGGAATATATAGTAGATCACAGAGAGGTCCATACTGACATTTATTGAGTGCTGACTATTTGCCAGGCATTATTCAAGATGCTTGCTGATGGAGTTTGGATGTGTTGTCCCCTCCAAAACTCATGTGGAAATTTGATCCCCAATGTGGCAGTGTTGGAAACTGATTGAGTCATGGAGGTGGATCCCTCATGAATGGGTTAATGCTCTCCCTGGGGTAGGGGGGATTAATGAGTGAGTTCTCACTCTATTAGTTCCTCTGGCAGCTCATTGCTTAAAAAGACCCTGGCACCTTCTCTCTCTCTCTCTCTTGCTTCTTCTCGCCATGTGATCTGCTTGTACCTGCTGGCAGCCTGCCACTTTCTGCCATGAGTAGAAGCAGCCTGAGGCCTGTGCCAGACGCAGCTGTCCCAGAATCGTAAGCCAAATAAACCTTTTTTCTTTATAAATCACCCAGTCTCAGGTATTTCTGTTATAGCAACACAAAACAGACTAAAACACTTGCCTTGTTTTGTGTATAACACTCAAAATCACCCTATGCAAGAGTTAATATTCCATTAACCAACGAAAAATTGAGGCACAGAGGGGTTAAGACTGTTGCTTATGGTTGCTCAGCTATTCAGGGGTGAAAAATTATATGAGCCAAAGAGGGAGGGTTTATATCTAGGACGAGCCATCCAATAAGTTACCTTGTATTTAAGTCAGCCAGAGTTGGTTTCTGTTGCTTGCAGCAAAGGAATCCTAATTGATACACCATCCTGGCTGGTTCTTTATCAGTGCTACTCCTGGGTAACTCTGTGATCTTATTGCCTGGAAGTTAAAAAAAAAAAGCAGCAATTTTCTTCTCCGGAAGAAGGCTGTTCATCTGAGTCCAATTCACACTGCCAATTTAAATTTTATTCTGTTAAGATAATTACAGGGATAATCCAGAATTCTTGGTGCCTGAAATAAATATCCCTAACTGGATGAATTACTACAGATAGTGCCTTGGGTTGAATGTCCCCCCAAAACTTAGTTCCCACATTTCTCCTATTATGGTCATTGAAAGGTGGGGCCTTGAAGAGGTGATTAGAGTGTAGGACTGTGCCTAGTGAATGGATTAATAATGGTGGTCAGGGGCGTGGTTCTGAGGGCTTTAAAAGAAGGGAGAGGAGAGTCTTTCTCTCTCTGCTCTGCCATTTTCATGATGTGATTCGCTGCCGTCACTGAAGTCACCCCAAAGAAAGCCTTCGCCAGATATGTTCCCTGGACTTTGGACTTCCAGCCTCTGAAACTGTAAACAGTAAATTTCATTTTCTTACAAAGTACCCAGTTCCAGGTATTTTGTTATAAACAATAGAAATGGACTAGTACAGATGGGTTCCCAGAAGACACCCCTAACTGATACACTGGCTTCTCCAGGTCATCTATGAACCAAAGCCCTTCTGAAATGTATTTAAACTCTGATTTCTTAATTCAGAAGATACACAAGACTGGCTTTCAACTGCGAGGCTTGAAGCCATTTCCAAGGTCGCAGTGGAGTTTAGTGTAAGAAACAGTGCTGGGGTTATGGGGGGTGCGGCTTGTGCATGCACAGAGCCCCATGCTTAGAAGGGCCTCATGTTTGGTTTAATGCTCTGCTGACACTGACTTGAAATTCTTAGTAATTTTTGAACAAGGGACACCATATTTTCATTCATACTGGGCCCCACAAATCATGTAGCTGGTCCTGATAACAAACTTATTCCAACCAGGTTACAATTTTTCTTATGAACTGATTTGGAAGATAATTAATTTAGTAGTGGAATTCAGGTTTCTTACAATGTGGTTCAACATTATGTAAGTTAAAGCTGGATTGTGGAAACTCTGACAAGTGCTACTCTGAATCTTTTCTATTTCACAGTGTTTCAAAAGAGAACTTATTCTAAAACCTGAGGCACAATCATAAAAAGAACATCTCTTTACTAGTAATTTGAGATTCAAGAAAAACTATTAAGAGATCGTTGCTGCTAAGATATGGTTAACATTAAATATAAAATCTGTAAATATATAAATATAAAATAGAAATATTTAAATATTTTAAATAATATCCTAAATATATAAACATAAAAATCTTTCAATAGATTAAATATATAAATATAAAAAATAAACAGAAAATAATCATAACAGTTCTAAGGACTTGGAGTGAAAGTTCCTCATAAACAACAAAGGAAATGGAAATCTCTGAAGCCCTGATTATAGCACCAATGAGTATTATGCAGCTGGCAAGACTGGAGCATGTTACAGAGTCATTGCAACCAGAGAGCATCTTGACACCTGATGGGAACAGCAAGACCTGATGCCAGAAAAAACATCAGCAAAGCGTGAAATCCTATAGGTATTTGTAGCTCTGCTGCCAAATTGACTTTACAGTATTTCTGACAGCAGAAGCCATCTGATCTTTATCAGCCAATTTCCAATGTCCCTGCCTGTGAAATCATCCATCTTACACCCAATGACAATTCCTAGATGGATATGAAAGCAATTTACTGGATTAATCAGGAACTTGGGTCTTGGTGAAAATATTTGTTTACTTTCACTAATAATATAGTAAACACGATAATGTTGTGTTGGGTTTTCAGAGCCTAGGTAATGCCAAGCTTTGCCTAAATAATTCCTTCCTCAAAAAAAAAAAAAAAAAAGGATTATAAATTAAGGGGTTACTCTAGAGTGGGGGATAGACCAATGGGATTAAAAGTAAAATTAGGGTGTTACATGTTTTAATATTTGAAAGGAAGGATAGGAATTTGTCAATTACCCAAGCTTGCTCTAGGCCAGGCTCTGTATGCTATATAGTGGAGGGAAGCACGTTCCCCAAAGTTCATTGGCTATCCTGGCTTTGGGCTGATCGGCGGGATGTTGAAGGGAAGTGTGGGTTGAGGATGATTTTAGCACTTGAAGTGCTAAAGTGGATCCCTAAGAAAAGGACAAAGAGATTCCTGCATGGGGGAAAGGCTTTCCAGACTGGCTGGGGGATTTGATGTGTGGGCCGAAGAGAAAAGATGACACAAAATAGAAATGGTCTCCTCTCCTTACCAGAGAAGGTAAACAGCAATAGAGGGCAGGGGGTGGGGGAAAGTTCACCAACCAGGATTAGCAGAGAGGACTTTGAGTTTGGTGGGCAGACTTGAGGGGATTCCTTTGAGCTGTGTGGCAAGTGGGATTTTCTGGCAATTGTGATCCAAGTGGGAAGGACTGGGGCTCAGACAAAAGGATTATGCTTCAGAAGCCTAGCAGCAGAGACTAGGAGAGGGCTGAACAGAAATCACCTAGCCTTGGATGT
Organism: Galeopterus variegatus; assembly: GCF_000696425.1. NCBI lineage: Eukaryota > Metazoa > Chordata > Mammalia > Dermoptera > Cynocephalidae > Galeopterus > Galeopterus variegatus. The sequence goes on along the minus strand of NW_007728275.1, from coordinate 105,978 downwards.
GTGTGGGAAAGGTAGGTTATGTGGGGGAACTATCATCATGAGTTTCAGGCAACAAAGAACACATTTTAAGGGTTTAGGTATCTGAGCAAAGGGAGATTGTGCTTGAGATTAATCCACTTGTGTCCAGACTGTGCCCCAAATGGTTTTTTAAAATTAATTTATTTTTACAAGTGTTTTTATTTTTAAATATGTAGTTTGACTTACAAGAATTTGCAAAAATAGTTCAAAGCGTTCTCAGCTGCCATTCACTCAGCTTCTCCTTATGATAATATCTTTTACAAAAAAAGTTCTCCCCGTGACATCTTATATAACCATAGTAATTATCAAAACCAGGAAATTGATACAGGTACAACTCTATTAATTCAACCACAGACCTTACTTGTATTTCACGTTTTTACTTTCTCTCCACCACCATATAGTTCTGTGAATTTCTATAATGTATTATAGATTTGTGCAACAAAACTGTTCCATCACCACAAAAACTTCCTAGTGCTACCCCATTATGGTCATGCTCTTCCTCTAACCCTAACCCCTGTCAACCATTAGTCTTTTCTCCATCACTATAGTGTTGTCACTTCAAGAATGTTATATAAATGGAATCACATAATATGCAATCTTTTAAAATTAAGATATGATTCACATATCATAGATTTCACCCATTTAGACAGTGTACAATTCAGTGTTTTTGTAGTGTGTTCACTAAGTTGTGCAACCATCACTACTATCTAATTCTAGAATATTCTCATCACTCCAAAAAGAAACCCTGTATGCATTAGCAGTCACTCCCCATTGCCCCCTTCCTCCAGTCCCTGGCAACCATTAATATACTTTCTTTCTCTGAGGATTTGCCTATTCTGAACGTTTCATGAATGCATTCAAATGTGGTCTTTTGTGAGTGGCTTATTTCACGTAGCACAATGTTTTCAAGGTTCATCCATATTGTAGCATTAATCAGCACTGCATGCATTTCTACAGCCAAATAATATTCCACTGTACAGATATACTACCTTTATCAGTTGATAGATACTTGGGTTGTTTCCACTTTTTTGCTGCTATGAACATTTGTGTACGAGTTTCTGTGTGGACATATTTTCAATTCTCTTGGGTATACACCTAGGAGCAGAACTTCTGGGTCACATGGTGACTCTATTTAGCATGCAGAAAAACTGCTAGACTGTTCCAAAGTGGCTGCACCACTTTGTAATTCTACCAGTAATGTATGAGGGTTACAATTTGTCCACATCCTTATCAACTCTTGTTATTATCTGTCTTTTTTATTATAGACATCCTAGTAGATATAAAGTGGTATCTCATTATGGTTTGATTTGCATTTTACTGATGACTAATGATGTTGAGCACCTTTTCATGTACCTATTGGCTATTTGTATATTTTCTTTGGAGAATGTCTACTCAGATCCTTTGCCCATTTTTTAAATTGGCTTATTTGTCCTTTTATTGTTGAATTGTAAGAGTTGCTTGTATATTCTGGATATTAGACCCTTACCAGATATATGATTTGTAAATATTTTCTTTCATTCTGTGGTTTGTCATTTTCACTTTCTTGATAGTGTCCTTGGAAGCACTAACGTTTTTAATTCTGATGAAGTCCAATTTATCTATTTTTTTCTTTTGTAGCTTGTGTTTTTGGTGTAGTATCTGAGAAATTATTGCCTAATCCAAGGTCACGAGGATGTACTCCTATATTTTCTTCTAAGTGTTTTATAGTTTTAGCTCTTACATTTAGGCCTATGGTCCTTTTGAGTTAATTTTTGTGTATGGTGTGAAGTAGGGGTCCAATTTCATTCCTTTGCATGTGGATATCCAGTTGGCCTAGCACCATTTGTTGAAAAGACTATTATTCGCCCCATTGAATTGGCTTGGCATAGTTGTTAAAAATTAATTGATCATAAATGTATGAAGTGTTTAACTATAAGTTTTTCTGTCAAATCTAGCTCACTGTTTCTTTCCTCCTTTCACTGAATTCTTTTGCTGTCATTGAGTTGTAAGATTAATACTTTTGTTATAGTTTCTTCTTGTATCTTATAGTCAGCATTACTCAATTTAAAATAGCATTTTATCAATACATAATGCTGTCAATTTTTACTGTTGTGATGCTTAATTGTTCTCTCTTACCTTTGATTGTAGACCAAGATCAAAATGTGTATATATTTTATGTTTAGCTCTTTATAGCTTTCAAAGCATTTTTATAGACAGCATCTCATTGGATACTCAGAACAACTCTATAAAGACAGGCAAGGCTGGAGTTACTGTTCTCATCTGTCCTGATTAATAGATGTGGAAGCTGAAGACAAGTGACTTGACTAAGAGTCATTAGCAGAACCACGCCTGGAGCCCAGGCCTTGACTTTTTGTACTATAGTCTTGCTTCTTGTCTTTGAATTCAATAGCAATTGGCAAATAGTAGGAGATTGATAGAAATGATTGAGCTATTCTGTTCTTCAGTATCACTCATATCGCCTTTTGCTTTTTATTCCTGAGGCTACTATCCTAGAGCAGATCTTCATCATTTTCTATAAGGAAATTCCTGCATTAGCAACAGCTGCTTAGTTAGCTTCCCTCATGTCTTCCCTTTATCATCCACCCATCTATATACTGCTGCCAGAATAACTTCCCTAAAACACTGCTTCTCTTATGTTAGTCTTCTGCTCAAAATCTGTAAAACCTTTCTGTTGCTCCAAGAAATAAGTAAAAACTTGCGATTTTAGGGCTGGTGATGTCTTAAACGATGGATTTGATCTAAAGAGCAAGTTAAATCAAGCAGTCTCTAAAAGAACACATTCACAGTGACTGATACCCGCTTGAAACTCTGTGCTGCATTCAACTCAGTATTTTATTTTCTTAATTTGGGTTCCTACAAAGGCAACCTGAAGGCAAAGATTTTAGTGTAAGTAGTTTATTTGGGAGGTGGTCCCAGGAAACACCGGTATAGGAGTGGGGAAATGAGACAGGGAAGGGAAGGAAGTCATTGCAGGTTATGTTAAGACATCAGCATTAAGGATGACTCAAGCTTAATCCAACTCTGGGGAATTCTTGTTGACAGTGTAGACCATGCAACTCAGAGTCATCCCACCCAAGGAGTGAGAGGACTGGAGTCTTTATCCACTAACTCATGTTAGTCATTGGTTGAAGGCTGAGCCTATACCTCTGGCCTGCTCTGTACCTTCAGCCTGGGCTATGAGAGAGTAGGCTTTCACAGCTAGAGAAAGCTTTCTGGCAAAACATCACAGGCACTCACAGTTAGAATTTGGCCGATGTGCTTTGAAAAGTAAAAGCCAGAAGGCTATGGGCAGGGTACCAACAGCAGTTATTACACTTAAGTTCCTTTATCCCACATGCATTGAGTAGTGGCTATGGGGAAGACCCTGGAAATTCAGGGATGTTTGAGATGATGTCTGTGTCTTTGGAGAACTCATGTCCTGGAGAGGAAGATTGGGGTGTAAACAGGGCATTGCAGTAGAGTGTGGCCATACCTGAAGTTGGTGTTTGGACAGCAGGGGAACAGAAGAATGGAGAACCAACTCTGCTTGGGGTCATTGACAGTTTCATAAAGGAAGAGACCTGTGAACTGGTTCTTAATGAGGCCACGATAAGTAAGATTTTTGCCAGATTGCTTGGTGGGAGGTGGGGGAGGCAGGAAGAGCCTTCCAGGTGGAGGAACTAGTATGTGACAAAGTTAGATGAAGGCAAATGTCCTGGTCTGGAAATAATGGATATTCTTAAATAATTAGAGCTTAAGGAACATGGCAGGGACAGGGTATGGTGAAAATTAATTTTGAAAGATGTTGGAACCAGGTCATAAAAGCCTTCTTTGCCATGCCTTTGGTATTATAGCTTGGGAATCACATTTTCTTGCAGACAGGTTTCCAAGAAAAATTGTAAGGAGTTCCAATTTGAGTCGATAGGCAAGAGCAATTTCCTTTTATGAGAGAGAAATGAGTAAACATTAAACTTAACAATATTTTGAGACTTAGTTTATATGTTTAGGCTTAGATAGGAAAACCTATATGTTTTCCATAAAAAATTTTTATTGTTTAGAGAAGAATTTTACTTGATAGCTTGCCTTGCCTAAGTGAATACCAGGAATTCCTTTCTGTCTTAGTTACTGTGACAATTTGATACCATTGCCTCTAAATTAATGCACCTCGAACCCCAGCCAGGGTGATTTCCATGTATGGATGTTAGCATTGATTTTTAAATTCCTTTTTTTTTGTTTATTAGTTTACTTTGCCAAAGGTTATCAAATATTTTTCTGAGATTCAGAGAAATTGCCTTAGGTGGCTCTGCCAGCATCTATTATCCTTTTCTCCCAATCCAAAAAGCAATCTAATTTTTTTTTCTGGAAAAGATTTATCCTTTAGAAATGTCTGTGGACAGCCACTTAATTTGCTGTGCTCTTCAACTTGCAATTCATCTCATTGTTTAGTAAAAGTAAACAGACGTGCTGTGTGGTTTATAGAAAAACAGCCACAAAGAAGTTTCTGTCTTCATGAGGTTTTACCCATTTTAAGGTGTTATCCGACACAGATATGTAATCAGCAGCTTAGAGACTTAGCTCTTCCTCACCCATTTTAGTTAGCTCCAGGTTCCATTTGGAGTAATCTTCATATGCAATGACATTGTTTGGATTATTCTGATCTGTGTCAGTAATGAGATGATTACATTTTTAGTCAAAAATTATATTTTTGAAGAATGTCTCCTTTTCTGCTGTTGCAGTACATCTTAGTCAATTGTGCTTATTTTGAGGAATATATTATGGCCTTGGGGAAAGGGCTGACAAAGACTGAGGAGGGATATTGTATTTCTTGGTTCTGTACTTAAGTAAACCAGCTACTTTGCTCTCTCCCTTTCCCTCAAGGGTGTCTTAGTTATAAATAAATGTGATTCATTTTCAGTAAAAGAGGGACTGTAAGGTAGCCTTGGGTTTAACAATGTCAAATCATGTGATAAATGAAGAACACAAAGCCAGAGAAAAATACATTTAGGGGGTCATTTAGGACTTGACTGATAAAAATTACAAGCCCTTCCCCTAGAGATTGGCTCTGAAACATCAGTGTAATATAAAAAGCAAGAGGGAGAAAGTTACTTAGCCAAACCTAAAAAGAACTTTGCTAAGTTTGAAATGATTATATGAAATCAAATGCCACCTGACAATTTCTGAAACATCTTTCATGGGCCAGTTACCCCAAAGATGTTTATTTTTAAGACTTGTGTATTGGGTAAGATCCTTTCTCAAATGTTTAGCTTTTGCCTGTTCACTGCTCTGCTCCATGTAGAGATTAAGGAAGGGACTGTGAAAGGCAACTGGTTGTCCCCTGAATCCATTCTCCCAGGCATTAGAATCTACACTGCAAGCTCCCCTTGGAATTAAATATGCCCATATGACCAAGTTCTCCTCAATGCCATGTGATAACGTGCAGCTTCCAACTCCTTTGCACAGTCCTTCTTTCTGCTAACCGGAATGCCAGAGCTGCCAGTAAACTTGCTTTGACCTTGGAGATGAGAACTATGCCCTGGTGTCTTAGAGACACAAATGGAGGGACCAACACCCCTTGAATAATCTGTTCAAGTGCCAGATCATTCCCAGGACCAGGACCTCTTTCTCAGCAGTGTGGCCCTTTGGAGCCCTGGGATAGTTGAAAAAGGACCAAGACCAATTACATGGGAGGGCTAGAACCCTAATGCAACCAGTGAGCTGCACAGGATCCACATAATTTAATCTTGTCTCCAGGGTGTGAGCCTTTATGGAGACTTATTGGGTGTTCAAGAATCTTCCAAAGCAGCCTAGCATTGGACAGCCTCTTCCACAGTGCATAAGAGTGGGGCTGGAGGAACACCATAAGGATATGTAATAATCAGCCTGATGCCACAAATGATAATTCACCTTGTCTCCCATAATTTTTTTGTGCACTCTTGGCACCTCATCATCCTCAGCATATGAAGAATCTGGACCATTCTACATATATTGGGGCTTGGGGTCATCTACTAGGTTCATAAATGAATAAATAAGTAGGCAAATACTCATAAGTACATAAATACTAAATTTCAACTAGTTGAGAGAGGAAAAAAGTTGATGGCAGTAATCACTGGGTGACTGTTTAATACAAGAGCAGATACAGACTGAAGGGCAGTAGCCTTGCTCGGGACAGGATGGCACGGCATGAAAGTGATTACTGATTCTGGACACCTATGTTCTTCAGAAGTCCAGGATACTCCTCTAATCCCATTGACACCATCATAACCCAAGCCTTTAGTTTTTTCATCTTACTTGAAATTACAAAGATGGGGAGAGTGAAAGAGTCATGACACACATTTTTGAGATAAATATTTTAAATCAAAAAACAGAATTTTTATTGAAATTTCATGAAATCTGCAAGTCATTTTAGGAATAATTGGAATCTATAAATTCCGTTGTGACAGCCAGGAATATGGAATGATTCTGTATATTTAAGTCTTTCTTTATATGTCTTAGTAAAGTTTTATAAATTTTATCATAGGGATTCTGCATGTTTAATACATGGGTATTTTATGTCTTTGTTGCTCTTGGGAATGTGATCTGTTTCTCAAGTATTTATTATATTTGGCTACTTTAGGAAGAAAAACTATTAAATTCTTTTCTTTTTTTTAAAGAAATAAAATTTTTTTAATAGATTCATTTTAGATATCATTTATTACAGTTCTTATAATTTTATTATTTATTTATTTATTCATTCATTTATTTATTTAGAATATTCATGAGATACAAAGCTAATTGTCTCCCCTCCTGCCCATGATGTGAGGGCCAGATTCATATTGGGGACATACCCATTACCAGAAATTACTATTGTACCCTTTGTCCCCTCCCAATTATCCCCCAGCCTTCGTCCCTATCTCTCCTCCACTCCACTTTGTAGCCCTAGGAATGTTCCCTCCCTCTGTTGGATCACGGAACTACTGTGGTCTTTGTTTCCTTCCTTCTTTCCTCTCTCAGCTCCCACATACGAGTGAGCACATGTGGTATTTGTCCCTCTGTGCTTTGCTTATTTCGCTCAGTATAAGTTTCTCCAGGCTCATCCATGTTGTTGAAAACGGGAGTATTTCATTCTTTTTTATGGCAGAGTAGTATTCCATAGTGTATATACTACAGTTTCCTTATCCAATCATCCATCAATGGACATTTAGGTTGGTTCCATGTCTTGGCTATTGTAAACAGAGCTGCGATGAACATGGGAGTGCGGGTATCTCTTTGACATGATGATTTCCATTCCTCTGGGTATATACCCAGAAGAGGGATTGCTGGATCATATGGAAGATCTATCTGTAGTTGTTTGAGAAACCTCCATATTGAGAAAACTATTAATTTCTGTGTATTTATCTTGTGTGTAACCACTTTACTGAACTGTCTTATCAATTTAATTTTAGTGGATTTTATTTTGTTTTATATAAGTATATAATATTACCTGCCTATAATAATAATTTTATGTTTCTTTCTGATTTGTATCTTATTGCAATTGTCAGAACTAAAACTATGCTAAGTATTAATGGAGTGGTTCTATGGCTCCACTATAAAATATGAGTACATCTTGGCTGTCATTTGATATAGACTTTTTATTTATTGTGGTAAAAAACACACAACATAAGTTGACCCTGTTAAGTGTACGGTATGCACATTGTTGTACAATAGATTTCTAGAACATTTTCATCTTGCATAGCTAAAACTCTATACACAGTGAACAACTACCCCGTCCCCGTTCCTTCAGCCCCTGGCAACCACTATTCTACTTTCTGCTTCTGTGAGTTTGATTACTTTAGATACCTAATATATGTAGAATCATCCAGTGTTTGTCTTTTTGTGATTGATTTATTCTTAGCATTATGTCCTCCAGGTTGATTCATATTATAGCATATTACAGGATTTCCTTCTTTTTAAAGGCTGAATAATAGTACATTGTATGTATACACAACACTTTCTTTATCCATTCATTTTCAATGGGCCTTTAGGTATTTTCCACTTCTTGGCTATTATGAATAATGCCACAATAAACATGGGTGTGCAAATATCTCTTTGGTATTCTATTTTTAATTCTTTTGGACATATACCCAGAAGTGAGATTGCTGGATCATATGGTAGCTCTATTCTTAATTTTTTGTTTTCCATAGCAGCCACACCATTTTATAATCCCACCAACAGTACATACACAAGGGTTCCAATTTCTCCACATCCTCGCCAACACTTGTTATTTTCTTCTTTTCATATAGTGGCCATCAATGTGTGTGAGGTCTCGTATCTCACTGTGGTTTCGATTTGCATTTTCTTTTTTTTTTTTTTTCCTTTTTGTCTTTTTTACTGACCGGTAATGTGATCGCAACCCTCGGTGTCGCGCCCGTACCAGGGACTGGCAACGGGATCGCAACCCTTGGTGTTGCGCCCACACCGCGCTCAGCCCGTGAGCGGGAACCGGTCTCCACATGGGATCCGAACCCTTGGCGGGAGTGCCGCCGCACTCCCAAGCAGCACACTCTCCAGTGCGCCACCGGGCCAGCCCTGATTTGCATTTTCTTGATGAGTAGTGATGTGTTGAGCATCTTTTTATGTGCTTATTGGCTGTTTGTGTATCTTCTTTGGGAAAATGTCTGTTCAAGTCTTTTGCTCATTTTCAAATTGGGTTATTTGTTTTTTTGTTATTGAGTTGTAGAAGTACTTTATACTTTCTGGATATTAACCCCTTACCCAATATACGGTTTGCAAATATTTTCTCCCATTCCGTAGATTGCATTTTCACTCTATTGATTGTTTCCTTTGCAGCACAGAAGTTTTTGAGTTTGATATAAGCCCATTTATCTATGTTTGCTTTTGTTGCCTATGCTTTTGGTGTCATGTCCAAGAAATCATTGCCCATTCCAGTGTCATGAAGCTTTCCCCCTATATTTTCTTCTAGGAGTTTTATATTTCAGGTCTTATCTCTAGGTCTTTAATCCACTATGAGTCAATTTTTGTGTATGGTATGAGATAAGGGTTTGTCTTCATTCTTTGGCATGTGGATATCCAGTTTTCTCAACACTGTTTGTTGAAGAGACTATCCTTTTCCCATTGTATAGTCTTGGAACCCTTGTTGAAGATCATTTGATCATATCTATAGGGTTATATTTCTGGGCTCTCTATTTTGTTCCAGTGGTCTATATGTCTGTCTTTATGCCAGTACCATACTATTATTTTTTTCTTACCCACCTTAAATGTAAAATTTTATTTAGCTTATTTCAAAGGGAGACATCCTTATTAAAGGAACAAATTTACTGGTGCCTGTTGGAAAGGATTTAATGCAAACAAGCCTGAAATAATTGAAGAAAAAACACCATCTGACTGTTCTCAGAAGAGCTTAGCAAATAAAGGATGGCAGGAAAGAATTACTTTATCGTATTGATTTTCTTGGAGAAATCAAAGTAAGATAACTCAAATAGACCAATTATCTTTTGCCACACTCAGTGGAAGCGTGTAGAACAGAACAGCCATGAATTTACATGTCAAAAACTGTTTGCAATCATTGAGTTGAATGTACAAATCAGGATTCGCACATTATTACTCTAATAAAATAGCTAATACAAACGGATATCTGGATTCGTTTGCACATACTCCTTGTTTTAAGTGACTGCAAGTATAATGGGTGTAAGTTTGTCTAACAAAATGTTTACAGTTCAATCAGATCATTAACTGGCCTCTGTGTGGCTCCCTTTTTTCAGCTGTTCTGGCTCCTCATTCCTATGTGGGTCCACAGGAACCCTATTAGTCGTCTTGCTGTCCTGGGGGCCACCAAGGCCCTCTTCTTCCCTGCTGCCTCCAAGTAACTCCATCTGAAGGGCACAGCTCTGGCTTTTGCCAGCTCCTGCTCCATGTGCTCAGCAGCTCCAGCCTTAAAGTGGCTGTGGCACAAAATGCTCTGAGCAGTTTTTTCTTTCTCTCATTGTGGTTTCTCCCACCTTCATGCACTGTGTAGGTCTCTCCTCCTCTTCCCCTGAGCTCCAGCAGCCCCAGCTTGGCTGTTGTTACATTTTTATAGTTGTAAATTGGTTGATTGCTGGGAGAGAGTGACGCTGGGGACCGTTTATTCTGCCATCTTGACCAGAACTCCCAATACCATACTATTGATTGCTGTAATATGTTTTGAAATCAAGAAGTGTGAGTTCTCCAGCTTTGTTCTTCCTTCTCAAGATTGTTTTAGCTATTCTGGGTCCTTTGAGATTCCATTTGAAATAGGATTTTTTTTCTATTTCTGCAAAAAATGCCACTGGGGTTTTGAAAAACATTGCATTGAATCTAAAGATTGCACGGGGGATAGTATGGACATTTTAACAATATTAAGTGTTCCAATCTGTGAACATGGGATGTCTTTCCATTTATTTGTATCTTCTTTAATTTCTTTTAGCAGCGTTTCATAGTTTTTAGTGTACAAGTCTTTTGCCTTCTTGGTTAAGTTTATTCCTAAGTATTTTATTCTTTTTGATGCTATTATAAGTGGGATTGTTAAAAAAAAATCCTTTTGGGATTGTTCATTGTTAGTGTATAGAAACACAACTGATTTATTTTTCACAATTGATTTTTAACTATTGCTTTTATATCTTGCAACTTTGCTGAATTTGTTTAGTTCTAACAGGATTGAAAAAAAATTCTAGCAGGTTTTATGTGGAACCCTTGGAGTTTTCTACATTCAAGATCATGTGATCTTCAGGCAGATAATTTTACTTCTTCATTTCCAGTTTGGATTCCTTTTATTTATTTTTCTCACCTCCTTTTTCTGGCTAGGACTTCCAGTGCTATGTTGAATAAAAGTGGCAAGAGTGGACATACTCACCTTGTTTCTGATCTTAGAGGCTGATTTAGACTTTTAAAAATCCTATTAGGTTTATGGCTTTTTATTTGTTGTTTCATAACAGTTCAGAAATGGGGGTTTCATTTCATAAAATGCCCTTTTGATAACTTTGACAATATCATATATTTTTCTTAGCTGGTCTTTTAATTTACTTAATCTACTCCATGTTACCAAATCTTATTATATTAAGTCATTTTTCAGTTTCATATGATAGATTATTATTTAAATGAAGTGTTAGTTTCATTAAATTACTATGCATTAATTGGATTTTTGTACTCATATTGTTAAGTGAGATTAGCTTATAGCTTTATTTTTCTTTGTATGTTTGTCAGGTTTTTAGTAACAGTACTATAATTTTGTAAAATGAATTTTGAATATTTTAATTCTTTTAGGTTCTGGAATAATTTATGCAATATTGGATTAGCTGTTTCTTGAAAGTTTTAGAGAATTTATCAGTAAAACTCTGACCAAAGAACCTTTTACCTCAAGATCATTTTTTCATAGCTTTTAAAATTTCTTTCTTGGTTGTTTGTCTATTACCCTGTTTTCTTCTTCTTGATTCAATTCTGATAATTTATGGTGCTTTTTTGTCAGAAAAACATCCATTTTATTAAAATTTAGAATTTTACTAGCATGAAATGGCACTAAGTATTCTCTTGTATTTTTTTCTTGATTAGATTTTCCACAAGCTTTTCTGTGATGATTGTTTTTTCAAGCGTTTGGGATCTGGATTTCTTTATCAATTCCTCTGTTTTCTTTAGCTCTTATACAATGCATTTATTTTACATTTAGAAAAGTGCCACCTTGAAGGAAATCAAGATGAAGTTGCAGAGCTCATTTCAGCACCTCACCAAGGAGAATGCTGATGGTGGTGCCTTTTCCTGGTTACTCTGTTGCTTTTTACTCTAAAGTTCCCCCAGATACTTTAAAAACTAAGAGTAACATCATAACTATGTATAAAGCTTTTAATCTGATCTTGAATCCTCACTTCACCAGAAGAGTGGGTGGTACTTTTCACGTTTTACAAATGATAGAACTATTGCTGAGAGAATTTAATCACTTTTCTTCAAATCACACAGCTGGTAAATATAGGGGGTAGGTGGATGGCTTTCCAAACCCAAACTTACTTATTCTTTTAATAAACTTTTTATTTTGGAGTCATTTTAGATTTATGGAAAATTTGCTAAGGTAGTGCAGGGTCTTCCTATATACCCTTTGCACAGTTTTCCCTAACGTTAGCATTTTACATGATGATGGGACATTTGTCAACACTAAGAAATTAACTAGACTCCAGGCTTTATTTGGATTTTACCAGCTGAGTTTATTTCACCATCTTACTGTTTTCCCACCCCCACAGGTGGGAGGAGAGTTATCAAAATAAAGGGCTGTGGAAGGGAAGTAGCAAACTCAGTAGAGGAGTGTGTATGGTTGGTGCAAAGCATTTAAATTAATCTTTTTTTTGTTACATATAATTGTCAGTAACTGCTCTTTTGATTCACCCCCCCCGAAAAAAAAATCTTTCTTAACAAAAGCCTAAAATGTTGGCATACAAAAGAGCTTTTTTCTAATTTTTATTATTTTTAAAATTTTATTTTATTTTGTCAATGTACAGTGTGGTTGATTATTGTGGCCCATTACAGAAACCTCCCCCCCTCCTTCCTCCCAACAACCTCATATCTGTTTGCTTGTTGTATCAACTTCAAGGAATTGTGATTGTTGTGTCTTCTTCCCTCCCCCCCACCAGTTTTTTTTTGCATTTATTTATTTATTTTTAGCTCCCGCCTGACTCGTTTCACTCAATATTATTCTCTCAAGGTCCATCCATGTTGTTGCAAATGGCAGTATTTCATTCGTTTTTATAGCTGAGTAGTATTCCATTGTGTAGATATACCACATTTTCCGTATCCACTCATCTGATGATGGACATTTGGGCTGGTTCCAACTCTTGGCTATTGTAAAGAGTGCTGCAATGAACATTGGGGAACAGGTATACCTTTGACTTGATGATTTCCATTTCTCTGGGTATATTCCCAGGAGCTTTAAAAAATTAAAAAAAAAATTTTTTTAACATTTACTTGTACATATTTGTTGGGACCAGTGTGTTGTTTCAATATACGCATATACTGCACAATGATTCACTTAGAGTAGATAGCATGGTTTTGTACCCATTAGTCGACTGCTTCTCCTACCCCACCCCTTCTTCCAGCCCCTGGTTACTGTTATTCTACTCTTTCCTTCTATAAGAAGTTTTTTTAAAAAAAAATTCCACATACGAGTGAGATCATGTGGTATTTGTCTTTCTGTACCTGACTTACTTCACTTAACATGATGGTTTCCAGTTCCATCCATGTTGCTGCAAATGATAGCATCTCATTTTTTTTCCTTATAGCTGAATGGTATTCCACTGTATATATATACAATAGTTTTGTTTGTTTGTTTCTTTGTTTGTTTTCCATTTATCCATTGATGGGCATTTAGGTTGATTCCATCTCTTGGCTATTGTGAATAATGTTGCAATGAACGTGGGAGTGCAGGTGTCTTTTCAATATTGATTTCATTTCCTTTGGTATAAACTCAAGAGTGGGATAGCTGGGTTATAAGGTAGATCTGTTTTTAATTCTGTGAGGAACTTCCATACTGTTTTCCACAATGGCTGTACCAACTTACATTCCCATCAATAATGTAGGAGAGTTCCCTTTTCTCTGCATCCTCGCCAGTATTTATTTTCTGTCCTGTTGATAATAGTCATTCCGACTGGAGCAAGGTGATATCTCATTATGGTTTTGATTTGCATTTCCCTGATGATTAGTGATGTTAGACATTTTTTCATCTGCCTCTTGGCCACTTGTATGTTTTCTTTTGAGAAATGTCTTTTCAGGTCTTTTGCCGATTTTAAATATAGGCTTATTTGTTTTTTTGTTGTTGTTGAGTTGTTTGAATTTCTTATATATTTTGGATAATTGCCCCTTGTCTCATGTGTAGTTTGCACTTTCCCCCATTCTGTAGGTTGTCTCTTCACTTTGTTGATTGTGTCCCTTGATATGCAGAAACTTTTTAGTTTGATGCTGTTCCATTCTTCTATTTTTGCTATAGCTGCCTGTGCCTTCGTAGTCTTGTCCAAAAAAGTGCTGCCTACTCCCATTTCTTATAGTGTGTCCCCTATTTTGTTCTAGTAGTTTTATGTCTTAAACTTAGGTCTTTAATCCATTTCGAGTTGATTTTTGTGTATAGTGAGAGATAGGGGTCATCTAGGTACAAGGCAAGGAGAAGCAGTTTCCAGGGCATGGAGCAGCTACCAGAAGACAGCAAAGCCACAGCAGTGCCCTTTGCGTGAAACTACTTGGAGTCTGCAGGGGAGAAAGGTTCTTTAGACCACACCACCCTACCTTCCAGGCCAGCAAAACTACTAGCAAGCTTCCCCTGGACCCACATAGGAGCAAGAAGCTACGGATGAAGGAACCATCAACAGGATGAAGGAACCACTCAGAGGTCTGTGAGTCTTCTCAAGAGACTTGTGCATGGCTTGTTCCACAGGAAAGGGCTAGGGTTTGGAATGGCTTGAGTGGTCCCTCCTTCCTCACATTGTGGTCTTTCACACCTTCATAAATTTCAAGGGTCTCTCCTCCTCTTTCCCCAAGCTCCAGCAATCACAGTATGGTGGTTTTTGCATTTGAATAGTTGTAAGTTAATTGGTTGTGGGGAGGGTGAGCAATGCTGGGGATTGTCTATTCCACCATAACGTTGATATCACCAGTTGTCCATTGTGGAAACTGGCTCCATTAGAATATACTTTATTGACCTTCTCTCCTCTGTCTCACTTCCTGTGGTAGGTAGGCTGAATAATAGCTCCTCAAACAGATGTCCGCATTCTAATCTCAAGAACCCGTGATTGTTACATTTTATGGCAAAAAGAACTTCACAAATGTGATTAAATTAAGAATATTGAAATGGGGAGATTATACTGGATTATCTGAGTGGGCCTAATGTAACCACAAGGGTCCTTATTAGGAAGGAATCAGGAGGAGTCAGAGTGAGGGACTACAAGCCAAGAAATGCTGTCAGCCCGTAGGAGCTGGAAGAGGAAAGGAAATGGATTCTCCCCTGGAGCTTTCAGAAGGAATCAGTCCTGCTGACACCTTGACTTTAGCCCAGTGAAAGTGATTTTGGACTTCTGACCTCCAGAATGGTAAGAGAATAAATCTGTATTATTTTAAGCCACCAAATTTGTGGTAACTGGTTATAGCAACAATAGAAAACTAATGCACTTCCCCAATCTCCTCGTGGTTTTTGTCTCTTAAAAAACTACTTGCATTCAAATTGTCCTCTCAAGGTTTGCTTCTGAGGAAATCCAAATCATGACACACCATCTTTGCTCTACTCTCCATCTCCTTACCACCCCAGTTCAAGCCCACATTGTCTTTTCCTGGACTGTTGCTGGCGTTTCTACCACTTTACTATTAAAATATTAAACCCACTACCAACACAAACTTATTTACTGATTTATCCTTAGGTTATGCTTTCAGTATTCTCTTCACGTGATTTTCTTATTCCTCTATACCTCTAGCATTTTACTTACTATGATAGTATGAATAGAGACTTTTTGTTCAGATGAAATTAAGTCACTCTTGGAAGTTCAAGGTGATTTTCCATCCACTAATTTCATTTGAACAAAACTCTTCTTTATTTTCTTAACAATGATTTTGAGGAATTTTAAGGTACTTAATCATTAATTACATTTATTACACTGTATTAAGGCAGGGAAGTGAACATCTACTGTATTTATTGGGATCACTTACAGAGACAGAATCAATTATAGCTGACTTCAGCAGAAAGGGAATAATATGGGGTGTTAAGT
The DNA here is from genome assembly GCF_000696425.1 of Galeopterus variegatus. Lineage (NCBI taxonomy): Eukaryota > Metazoa > Chordata > Mammalia > Dermoptera > Cynocephalidae > Galeopterus > Galeopterus variegatus. The sequence continues at coordinate 90,262 of NW_007728275.1, read as the reverse complement.
GGCAATATCATTAGGAGGGCTCAAGAGACAGACTATGAGCTGGACTGCCAGGAGTGACTTTGAAAGCCAACCACAAAACTGAGCCTTTAGGGACACTGCAGATCCTACCACAATCCAAAAGCTGTCTTTCGGGTGGGCCACTGTCACTAAAGTGCTGGCTCAGGAGGCACATTGCTTATACTGTGATAGGAAAGCCACCTCTGCTAAGTCAGGAAGCCACAGCCTCAGCTGTTGGCATTGGAACCCAGCTGCCTTAGCAATAAATCATACCCACAAAATGGACTTTAAACACCTGGCCTTTCTTTTTGCATAACTCGGTTCCAAATCTAAATATTAGATGAGTGCATCTGTTGTGCATAATCTAAATCTCATCTACAATTATAGCTGTAAGGGAGTTTGGTAAATTGAGCTTGTTGCTTTCAAGTCTCTGTAATCTAGGAAAGCACGCACAGAAGGGGGTTGGGACAGAGTTGAGCAATCCAATCCACAAAACCCATTACAACCATATGCTAGCAGCAATATTTGAAAAATAAGAAGAAAAAGCATTGTGCTTAGTCTTTCTTGGGATAGAAACCACACTAGTTACAACAGTCCATTCCAGTTAATTGAGATTAATGCTATATTATTAATAGTATATTTTTAATACTATATTTTTTAACATAGCAATATTGGTTCTCATTTACTTATGCCAGTGTTTTGATGAACTTTTGTGAGCCTATTCTTTTTTTTTTATAAGCTGACTCAGATCACAGACTGCAACTTCTCTTATCTTTCCATATTCCAACCATAGTGTTTTGGAGCCAGGGGTGTTGAATAATAGTTTTTGGCTGATGATCTCGAGATTTTTGTTCCATAACCAGAGGGGAAAGTTCTTGAATTAATGTAGAAATTATTTTGTTGAGTTAGAGCGTAGTGTTATACAATCTTGAATAATGCCCAACTACAGTAATTTTTAATGGGCTGTTGCTATGCTGCAATGCTTTGACCATCCAGAATCCGTGTTCGGGGGAAAAGGAGAAGTAAGTGGTATGCTATGAAAAGACTCCTTGGTGAAGTCTTATTCTATTGAAGGTGAGGAACTCTGATGAAGGCTGTCACTACTTTTCTTTCTTTCTCATTTTATAGTGCTTAATTTGCTAATAGTTCTACTTGCATTGGTTGCTATGATGGGGGACAAGCAGCAACTGCTTGCTATCAGTCGACAGAGTTGTTTTGCCTTTGCTACCCGTGGAGAACATAGGGAGATGTCTGATAAAATTAGCTTTGTGAAGACGGCATTTTAAAGGCAGACAACTGTTGGCTTTTATATTTTTACCCCTGGGTTTTCATACATGGCATCTTAAAAGAGTTTTGGGTTGCAGTGAGAAACCAAAACATAACTTTGCAAAGATGGTTTATCCATCAAATGATTTTGAAAATAAATGCTTGGCGAAAAACGAATTGTGAAACTGGGCTCTTTGAAACAGCTCTAAGAGCAAGATATTTCTTTTCAGAGAGCATCATCAAAGCTTGTATATTGCAGTAATTTGAATATTGATACAGGATCTTGGGAAACCAGTAGTAAAATACAAAGTAAGAACATCTGGAATGTTGGCAGGTGTGAGTTGGAAGGATACCTCATGGGGCAGCAGGTGTGCCGGGTAAACGGCAGGAGATCAGGTAGAATTAGGTGGGAGCAGGTATTGTAGGTAGTAAGACTAGAGGCTGCAAGATGAGAATTCAGGTTTTTCTGCCTTTATTTTTTACCAAAACAGATGTCCAGGACACTAGCCATTGACTCATGGTTTGTATTACATGTAACATACACCTTTCTAGGAATATTTTGTGTTTGTATTCAATGAACCCAACACATGGTATTATTAACCCTGTGTAGGACTCTTTCTTTCCCTTGAATCTATCTGGCTCCAAATAAATGTATAAACATTTTAATAAAACCAATATTATCTCTCATCTAAAATCATTATGTAAGAGGCCTCTACCATTGATTTAAAACTTAGTTATAAATTGTCCACATTAAAATCAGCTTTGATTTCAATTAAGCTTTTCTTTTTTTCTTTAGATCAGCAATTCTCAAAGTGTGGTCCACAGTATGATATCACCTGGGAACTTGTTAGAAATGCAGATTCTGGGCCAGCCCGGTGGCGCACTGCTACAGTGCGCCGCTTGGGAAGCGCGAGCGGCACTCCCGCCGAGGGTTCGGATCCCACATACAGACCAGCCGCTCACTGGCTGAATGAGGTGCGGGAGCAACACTGAGGGTTGCGATCCCGTTGCCGGTCCCGGTCCGGTACGGGCGCGACACTGAGGGTTGTGATCCGTTGCCGGTCACGAAAAAAAAAAAAAAGAAATGCAGATTCTTGGGTCCCACCCCAGATTCACAGAATCAGAGACCCTGGTGGTGTGGCCCAGTGATCTATATTTAAAGAAGACCACTGGGTGACCCTGATGAATTCCTAAGTGTAAGAACCACTGCTCATATAGGGTCAGAAATATTAGAACGTGACAAGCATGCATTATTCATGTCATGGTAGTGATCCCAAAGCCAGAGGAGCTTGAGCTTGCCACTGCCATCAGGGACTCTGTGGATCTTTCCAAGGTCATTCCTGGGAGGACTGGCTTTGTGCATGTTGCCATCCAGTTTAAACCTGGACTGGGAAGAATTCAAGAGAGTGAAAAGTGCTTGCTGCTGCAGAAAGCCCAGGGCCAATCTCAGTGCTGTCCCATTCTCCTGCCATGCACCATTGACCATTAAATGAAAAGTTATGCTTTCCTTCAGTGCACAGATGAATAGGTATTTGTTGGGACTAAATTATGGTACCTGCTTATGGGAAGAGTTATGGGTTGAATTGTGTCCCCCAAAAGATATGTTGAAGTCCTACCTCCCAGTACTTCAGAATGTGATCTTATTTGATCTTGTTGAGTCATTGAAGATATGATTAGTTGAGGTTATACTGGAGTAAGGTGGGCCCTTAATCCAATGTGACTGGTGTCCTTATAAGAAGAGTAGAAAACACAGAGACAGAGACACACAGGGGGAACCCCATGAGACAATGGAGGCAGAGACTGGAGTGATGCATTTATAAGAAAAAGAACACTGAGGATTGCTGGTAAACACCAGAAGCTGGAAGAGGCAAGGAAGGATTCTTTCCTAGAGCCCTCAGAGGAGGCATGGCCCTGCTGATGCCTTGATCTCAGACTTCTAGCCTCCAGGTCTGTGACAGAACAAATTTCTGTTGTTTTAACCCACCCAGTTTGTGACTGAAACTAATGCAGCAGGCAAATGAAGAGTCAGTTGATCTCAGCTCAACATGTTTAAGAGAGCACCCAGAGTCCCATAACGTGTAAGTAAACTGATTATTCCAGAAATGTTGAGAAATTAGGTAGTCTAATTAACCGAATTATCTGGTTTGAGAATTAACCAGCTTACTTGCAGTGTTTAATTTATACCAGTAGTATTTCATTTTTGAAACTTCTGGATCGTCACTTGTAATTATAATGAAACCAAGAAAGCCACATGATCACCAAATTCCCTTTGATTTTGGTAATATGAATAAGTTCTAATAAAGAGCTAAAAGGATTTGGAAAAACCTTCAGGCGAAAGTTTTATATTTAACTCAACCAGATTCCAAGAGTTAGAAGATGTGATATAATTAAAACTAAAGCTACATTGTCTTTAGTTTACTTTCTTTGATAATTCATAAAGCACTTTTAGATGTTGCCAAGGTTTTAAGGTCATCTTCAAACTAATTATGGTTGTCCAATCTTCAGTCTTGTGGATTAATTCAGCTTATTTTTTTTCCTTTTCTCCTCCTCCTCCTCCTTTTCTTCTTCAGGATAATGACTGTATCATTGTACAACGTAATAATTTTTTGTGGCCTTTAACCAATTTCTTGAACCCCCCCCCCCACCTCTGGTGGCCTCAGTTTTGTTCTTTCCTTTTAAAAGTTCAACAAATTATTGCGATTGTTGTACCTTTTTTTTCTTTGTATTTTTGCTTATTTGTTTACTGTTATTATTATTTTTATCTCCCACTTATGAGTGAGGACATGCAGTATCAGTCTTTCTGTGCCTGGCTTATTTCACTTAACCTAATTTTCTCTCTGTTAATCCATATTGCTGCAAATAGCAGAATTTCATTCCTTTTTAAAGACACATGAAAAAATGCTTGACATCACTAGTCATCAGGGAAATGCAAATTAAAACCACATTGAGATAACACCTCACTCCAGTTAGACTGGCTATAATCAAAAAGATGGTGAATAACAAATGCTGGCGAGGGTGTGGAGAGAAGAGAACACTCCTGCATTGTTGGTGGGAATGTAATTAGTACAACCACTTTGGAAAACAGTGTGGAGTTTTCTCAAACAACTACAGATAGATATTCCATGTGTTCCAGCAATCCCTCTTCTCGGTATATACCCAGAGGAATGCAAATCATCATGTCGAAGAGATACCTGCATTCCCATGTTTATTGCAGCTCTGTTTACAATAGCCAAGATATGGAACCAACAGAAATGTCCATTGATGGATAACTGGGTAAGGAAATGTGGTATATATACACAAGGGAATACTCTCCTCCTTTTCCTTCTTTTTCTCCTTCACCTCATTTTTCTTCTCCTTCTTCTTCTTGGTGATCAAAGCCAGTTCGGGCTATTAGAATTTTCTGGCTGTTCAGAATCTAATCTGTTTAGTGGGGCACACTGCTATATGACATGAGAGTCCACTGACAAGGCTTTGTGACAAGACAATTTGTGAATGATGTTCTGAAAGGGGAGAGCAGGGTGACCACAGCCATTGGCTGACTTGTTGATCCCAGAAGAGAAAATCCACATAATGATGCACTCAGCAGCCTTGTGGTTTCTCCCAGGCTCTCCCAGCTTTTGGGCGCTTCCACATTTATTCTTGAGTCATCAGAGGAATTCTGAGTCCAGCAAGTACAAGCAAAGAAAAGGTATTGTCTCCTTACAACAGCTAGACGCTATAAGGTTACATGAATCCTGCAAGGCCTAACCTACTCATCATTTGTGGCATTTAATTGACAAAGCTAGAGAGATGATCCGACTGATCTATAGTGTGTAATAAAAATGCTAATTCTTGAGTCACTCCTTAAAAATGAATTCACTAGCAAATGTAAGATTTTGTTAGACTGAATCACTTAGAGTTGGGGTCAGGAAACTTTTTTTGAAAGGGCCGGATTGTAACTCTTTAGGGTACTTCATGCTTTCTGCAAACTTTGTGTTGATAGACTGACCAAGAAACAAAGGTGAATGACTCGGAGTCCATGCACATAGTAGGCAACGGACATTAAAAAGTATGTGGGTATCCTTAACATAAGGTAAAACATGAAAAAAAATATTCTAAAGATGCAAAGTGTTATTTTAGTCCAGGGACTAATTTTAGCTGTGGATGTCTTAAGCCGTAATGGTAATTAATTTTTAACAGATCTTTTTTTATTAGTTAAATAATTAGTTGATTCATTAAAAAACTCAAGTCAAACAATCATTTTGGCTGATTTATATTGACCAGATTTTGTAGTTTTTGAGTGAAAAGACAGTGTCATGTTCTTTTCTTTTTCCCATAGTGTGTACGGGTAGGCATAGAAATAAATAACAAGTATTTGTTGATGATTTAATTCCTGTGGTGGTTCTGACTTGAGAAGCTGTGATTAATTTGATTTTGAAATCATGTTTATTTCTTTTTTTAGTTAATTTTTTTATGAAAAGGTAATACAAATTTGGCTTTTTCTACCAAATACACAGCTGTAGTTATTCTTTCCTTGGCAATCACACCTCTTGGCTTTGATCCTGCAGACACATATGCACAAGAAAGAAAGACCAGGCATACAAGGTTACTCGTTGCAGCATTGCTCACTAGCATTCAGTAAAGAAGGCCTGTTTTATTGGCACACAGCCACGCCCAATCATTTACATATTGTCTGTGGCTGCTTTTGTGCTACAAAGGCAGAGTTGAGTGGTTGCAACAGGCTATAAGGCCCACAAAACCTAAAGTAGTTACTATGTGGCCCTTAAAAAGAAAAAGTTTACAGACTCCAACCCTAAGTGATACAATTAATAAAATCTTACATTAGCTTATGTAGTACATGCAAATGCAAATACAAAATAGTTAAAATATAAAAAGAAAACCGCTACCAGGAGTTTCACTCTTAAGAATGCACAGGAGGGATGGTGTTCTTTCTTCATTTGAGAGTCTTTCCCCTCTAGGGAGAAAAGAAGAAAGGCGAGGTCGCTTCATTATTAATTTATCTGAGAAGTATTCAGTGGGTATATATCTGCGGAAGGTGCTCCTGGGACTGTGGGATGCAAAGATGAATAAAGCATGATCCTTCCTGTTGGGGGCTCACAGTCTAGCAGGGGAGTCAGACATGTCAAATAAGGACGATACAAAACGATGAGTGCTGTAAGAAAGGGAAGAAAAGAGTGCCATGGGAGCAACAGCAGCAGCAGAAAATGCATGAGTCTGCCCAGGGCCTTTTTAAAAAATCATGCGTTATAACAGAGAGGGTGTTTACAGAAGGGAGTCACGTTGAAATAAAAATTGCCAATGAGACAGGTTTTACTCTTTCTGTGCAAACGAGGATGGTGAATGCGTACTTGCCTAATTCAAAGCCCAAGCAAAATGTTTAGGCCCTACCTAGGATGTTACTGTATCTTATTTTTTTTCCAGGGCTCTAATTTTATGCAGCTAGATTTGTTTTTTGAATTCTGACCTATTCAGAATCTCACAGTGGATTATTTGATGCCTTACGAAAGTAAAATCTGTGTCTTATTGTTGTAGGCGTTCTTTGCAGAAGCAAGATTTATTTTCCTCTTTTGGTCTACTATACATCTAGCACATAATAGAAGCATAGAAGTCTGTAAAGTGTGTTTAAAACTGGAGAGATTATTCATCCATGTGAATGCAGGGAGATGAAAACCCACGAGCTTCACTTCCAGCATGCTGAGTTTTCATTTTCATTTCAGATCAGTTCTCACTACTTATTTTGGAGACTGCAATAACTGAGGTTTCTTTAGTATTGCACAGATAAGGAACAAAATGCAAAGATATATGACAGGATGGTTGATGGGTAAAGTGGAAAGTTCAGGTTCATGTTACTTTTCCTTGATGGCTTCCATTTGTTCCTGCAGACTGACTTTCCACCCTTTCTACTCTGTTTTATGGCCTGGAAGGCTGACTTGCATGGATTACATGCACGTGCTTCCTGTCCTCTGGCTTCTGGTTGGGTTCAGCCAATGGGAAACCATGGCAGAATGCAGGAAGGAAAGGCAGTGAGGTTCAGAGTCTTAGTGCCCCAGCTTCTCCGTGTTGGGTAATCATGAGTTGCATCCCTCAGCATGTAGCCAATTTCACTCAACTCGCAACCCTCACTGCCAACAGGTTTCAGTAACTGCCTTCCCCTTGGCCCTTCAGTGCCCTGCTGCTACTAGCCCCAGGGTACTTCACCACTCCTTGTGATTTCCCTATTGCCTCCCACATGTTTGTCAATAGTTTCTTTATTAAATTCGCCTCATATTAGCCTTGCTGACTGTTCTGTGCCAGGGAACTGAGGGATTCAGTGTATTCCTGTAAGGTAGTTTTGCAAATCAAAGATCTTAAATGCATAGAGGAAATTACTCTTAAAAGAACACTGAGGTGAATTTTTTTATAAAGGGAAGAATTCTGTAAATCTAAATGGGCATCCTTTAATTAATTTTTAAAAAATCTATATGTTTATACAGAAGGGTTATATGGAATATTTTTTTCATGCAGTTTGAAGTTCAGGATTTTCACATACTGTTCAGAATACATCTCATTCCTCTTCTTCATGAGAGTCCCACAGATATTTGAAAACATCTGCTATTTTGCCCCCTGAGGTTTCTCTTCATTGTGGTGAGTCATTGTCTTCTCACTCAAGTCCAACAAATACTCCTTATAAGATGTAATTTTAAATTTGTTTACCATCTTGATTTATCTTTTCTGAATATGCTTTGCTGGAGGCATTCAGATTGCCTGACTCAGATGCAGTCCACCTGAGAATTGTAGGCAAAAATAAAAATGTTAACCAAATTTGCTAGCACCAATGGATCACTAAGGTGTGAACAAATTCCTATAAGGGACTTGAGAAATCCTGTTGAAAAAACATGAGTCTGCACTGTGAACTGAAGGTTGCCGGCCATGGTCTGACTAGGGCAGAAAGACTTCAGTCCAACCATCACCGTCCTCATTCTATATAACACACTTCTAGTACTATATTTACTTCCTCCCCCATCCCCCACCCCCATTATAGGTCACTATTGAGTTATATTCATTTTCTATTCAGCCCCAAATCTCGAAGTCTTTTTTACACATGGGGCTGTTAAGGTAGATTTCCCCTATTCTGTATTTGTGTAGCCATTAGGTATTTCTTTTGACAAAAGGGCACTCCATGACATTTACCTTTGTTTCACTGCTTGTTGGCTGGACAACTGCACCTTGAACCTCATGTTCAGATGAAGACTAAGCAAACATAACAAAGAAATCCATGACACACCAGCTTATATTTCATATATTAGTTCTAATGTGAGTAGTTCAGAGAAGTTTTTTCTCCATATGGTCATTCAGGAACCTAGGTCTCTTCCATCTTGTAGCTTAGTCATTCTCCTAGGGCATTGTCTTCATATGTATCCTCAATGCTGGGCCACTGTCAAGTCTGTCCCAGTTCCAGCCAGTGGGAAAAGGAAAGAGAGTACATAAAGAGGCACCTCAACATCTTAAGAGAGACTTGGAAGTAGAACTCATCATAGGTGCCAACATTTAATGAGTGAGGACTCAGTCACATGACCACACCTACCAGCAAGGGAGGCTGGGAAGTGTAGTCTAGTTGAGCAATCATGTGGCCAGTCACAACTCCATTTCTGTGTAAGAAGGGGAGGACAGATACTCATAGTCAATTATCAGTTTCCATTAATGACCTCATCCTCCTAGATACTTTTTATCATTCATTCCATTCATTCATTTGTCCATTCATAAAAATCCATGAAGAACTTAGTGTCCGGCACTAAGATAGGTCCTGGAGGAATGCAAAAATTAAAGAGACAGTGGCAATACAACCAAACAGTTGAAAATCTAGTCTGTTGAAGCTTCTTTGGGTCTGGATTATGCCACCCAGTGTATAACTTAATATACCCAGCTTCCTCTTATTCATATGTTTAGTCAGCACACCACCAATATTCTCTTCCAAATCTGTGATCAATATGTTGATTAGTCAGAGGTGAGGATAGAGCCTTTTGGAAGCCAGTAGGAACTTCCCTCTAAGTTGACTTGACATAACAATGAGATTCTATGAGATAAGAATGTTCAACCATAGAAGATCTACCCAACTCTCATTCAGCCTGTCCCCAAGGACATCTTGACAGACTTTGTCAATTACCTTGCTAGTCTTCAGATTTTCTCTGGCTATGACATTCCCTGATCTATCACTCAGATGTACCCATCAGAAATGAAAATCAAGTGGCCAGATGTTACTTGTCCTGAGTTAATCTTTTCTCCTCATGAGCACCACTTCTGTCTTTCAGTCTTCATAAATCATCCTTTCAATAACCTGCTCTACAATCTTGTTTTACAAATTGCTCATTAGTCTATAGAAACAGAATTCCCCTTTACCCTTTTAGGAGTTAGGACTACCTGGTATGTTCATTCTTTTAGCATCTCTCACATACTTCATGATTCTTGAAACTTATTAAATATAATCTCATGTCCAAGTTTTCTCTGTCCCAGGATAAAACTGGTTCAAGCTAAAGAAAAAAAATAAAAAAATAAAAAATAAAAAAACCTTGCTACCTTCTTAGTCTTCTCACCCACTTTTTTCTCCAGTTCATTCTTAACACTATTTGATTTGTACTCTCTAGTCCAAAGATCATTCTTCTTAATAGAGAAGATAAGAAAATGGCTTTGGGTTGAGTAGGGTTGCTTTCTATACCATCTATTAACATTACATTATCTTCCCCAAGTAACATCTTTTTTTTTTTTTGCTTAATTTATCTTTTTCTACTAGACTTTTAAAATATGGGAGCTCTTTCAGAAGGAGAGAACAAACCTAAGGATACTAGAGATGGGGGGAAGGAGGGAGGGGGTTTGGGAAGTGATAGGTTGGGTAAAGGACATAAAGAAATATCATGATTTGTAAGAATGAATATGTTAATAATAAATAAATAAATCTAAATTAAAAAAAATAAAATGTGGGAGCTCCTGTCTTCTCTGCACTGCCTTATCTAAGCTTGCTATGTTTGATGCCGTCTCCATTAACCTTTGGGATCTGCTGGTCCTCTCCAGCTTAGCTACCTTCCCATGTTAAAGCTATTCAAGCAGTCTTTCACCATTTGTCCCTTGAATCCCACTTAATAATTTATCCTTCATTTCTATTGTGTCAGAGTGGTTCAGTCTCCTGGGTTCGTGTTTTTGCCAGTGTTCCTGGCTCCTTGCCCTTTTCCCCGACTAGATTTCTGAGAATTAGGGTTAAACTATGCATGGTGTGTGTGTGTGTGTGTGTGTGTGTGTGTGTGTGTGTGTGTGCACTCACATGTCTGTGCATGTCTACACTTGCATATTTGTTATGGAATGCCTGCTCCTCTCTTTTTACACATCCAATCAGTGTTCAAGATCTTGGCTGACAGTTATAAAGTAGTTTAATGCCTGGAAAATATTCACATTCAGATATTTATGTAACAAGGACTTCACCAAATTTATTTCATCCTTTTTAATGTATGCTAAGGAATAAATAAAAAAGGTTTAAATCACAGTCTTCGGTCATTATGGAGCTTACAATTTAACCAGGATAAGCAAACTTACATGTGAGACAATTAGAAAATATTAGAATACAGTGTATAATCATGATTAAGAACATGGACCTAGTTAGTGGTAGATAAAGTTATATAACACAAATATTTTGATACCTAATTCTTTTTCTCTGCATTAAATCATCCTCTAAGCAGGAACATTTTAATGAACAGTAAATTCCTAAATTGAGCACAACTTATGATTTTTATCATGGAAGAAAGAAAGTTAAATGGAAGTGAAAATGTGTGTTAGAACTTCCATGATGTGTTTCATATACTTGCTAAGATAGTCCTGTTTAAAGCAGCTCTTCTGTAAGCATCAGGACATGCTGTCTTGGTTTCTCCTGTTCTGGATACTAACCTTGCTTGCAATAGTTAGGGAAAGTTCACCCATTCTACCTGCATATATGTCTATAACAGGTGGTGGTTCTTAAAATTTACACTTCATGAAAACTTCAAAAGGATTAGTTGCTTATTTCTGTTCCAAAATTACAGAATAAAAACTTTATATAGTTTACCTATGATCAATTGTAAAAAATACACTACATGTGATATATGGTGGTGTTCTATTGTTTATTTCCTATTATCTTTTCATTAAGGAATTGGTAACAGTCCTTACTCGGATGTGGCTGAGAGACTGTCCCTATTTTGGAGTTCTTTCCTTCTTCTTCTGCAAGTATTCTGCTAGTTTTCTTCTAAATGTCCTATATCAGGAGCAGGGAAACTTTTCGTAAAGGCCTGGATAGTAAATATTTTAGGCTTAGTGAGCTATGAAGTCTCTGGTGCAACTATTCCACTCTACCACTGTAGAGAGAAAGCAGGCTTAGACAATATATACATGAGTGAATGTGGCTTTCTAGAAAAATCTTTGTTTATGAAAACATGTGATGGGCCAGATTTGATGCACGGGCCACAGTTTCCCAATCTTGGTCCCGTGCTATTTTTTTCTCCATGCTAGTCCTTTCTGGGATCCTGTTTTCTAATTTTACATTTCATTAAAATTGGTGGACAATTATCAGTCTCTTTATCCATAGTTTCTGAATTGTTACTAGAAATTATTTCTTGCATGTTTATGTCTTCCTCTACCCTGGTTGGTATTCTTTAGGGCTTAGTTTGCTCCTTTAGAGCATGGGTTGGCAAACTATGGTCTGTGGGCCAAATCTAGCCCACCACCTCTTTTTTAAAGTTTTATTGGAATACAATAATTACCATTAATTTGTGTATTGTCTATGGCTGCTGTCTTCCTACAATGGCAGAACTGACTAATTTCAATGGAGACTGTGTATGGATCACGAAGAGCAAAATATTTACAGAAAAAAATTCACTGACTGCTGCTCTAGGAGGCATCCCTTGTTAAGCTCTGTTTATCTGTTGACAACTCCCAGGTTTATATCTTTATCCCACATCTCTCCTTTGAGTTTTAGTTACATATCTCCATCTTCCTATTTGATAAATCCACTTGTATATCTCAGGCTAAACTTAAAATGTTCAACAAATACTTGATTTTATTCTTTTCGCTACCAAGTTTTCTCCATCTCAGTAAAGACCACCACCATCCAGAGGGGTTCTCAAGGCATAAATCTGGCTAAACCAAAAATCTGGGAGTATCCTGGATTCATTCATAATTCCTCCATTTTCTGTTCTTCGAACATCCAGTTCATCAGTCAGTTCTTGATTCTATCTCAAAACTAAATTTCACATCCCTCTAACTTGTCCCTTTATTTCTGCTGTTTTCACCCTAGTCTAAGCCACCATCGTTCCTTGCCTGAACTTCACCTCTGATATATTGTCCATTCAGTAGACAGGGTAATCTTTTTAAAGCAATTATAAGGTCCATTTGTCACCAGGCTTAAAACCATTTTGTGGCTTTCTATTGCATTTTGGAAAACATATACCCCTTACCATGTCCTACTAGCATGCTCTGGCCCTGCCAACCTCCCCATCTTGCTCTTATTCACTGTCCTCTTATCCTCCTGGGCTCCTTTCAATTCTTAAAACATGAGAAAGAAGCTTACAATATTCACACATGCTGTTCCCCCTGCCTAGAGTGCTCCACCCCTGCCTCTTCCTGGGACGGGCTCCTTCTCAGCTGCCATACCCACTCGAATCTTTATCCTATGCCCTTCCTGACGACTTGGCTGATATTGTCATTTTAGTTTTATTTGTTTTTTACTTATGCAAAATCTACTTTTCAGGTAAAAAGGCTTAAAAAAGAATTTATAATTTATCAAAATTTGCATTAAAAGTAATTATATAGGAAAGAACATATACATGAGAATACAGATTAACAATCAAATGAATAGCTGCATACCTGCAACTCAGTTTAAAAACAGAATCTTACCAATACTTTGAAGCCACCTGCCTGCCCTCCACACACCACCTCCCTCCACCTACAAGAATATCCAACAAGTTTTATATTTATTTTTTCTTTTAAAGGTCTACTACATATCTGTACACCTGTGTTGTCCAATAGAAATATAATATAAGCCACAAATGCAAGCTGTGTATGTAATTTTGAATTTTCCAGTAGCCACACTTAAATAAGTAAAAAGAAACTGTAGAGGATTCTTAAAGCAAATGTACTTCAGAGGACCTGGTTTTCCAAAGCCTTGCAGTTTCAAATATTGACCTTGTGGAGGACTGGAAATTTTCCTCAGGCTACAAAGTCTCTGTTGTAATATAAAGATTTGTGGCATAGCAAGGTTCCTGGCTCAAGGACAGACAGGTTACTGATTGATATGTATAGATACTGGAAAATTGTTAGGGGGAGAAGGAATGTTTGCTAAGATCAAGCTTTTGTTGATAGGACCACTTAATTGCCTTACTGGAATGTCATCTGGCTTGTTTCACTGAGAGTTACCAGCCTATATTGTTAAACTATAATCCCACCTATGTCTCTTCCTGTAACTTGCTGGTCTGGAAAATAAATGCAGGAAGAGAACCCCAATTTGGGGTTAATTTCCCAAGGAAGGGATGCCTCTTGCTTGAGGGTTCTGGGGAAGTTAACCACTTTGGGGCTTCTCACTGCTCGGAAGAGATGGGCTTTGAGTAATCCTTTGTGGCTCTGTCACCCAGGGGAAGAGAGGTGATAAATATATTTTATTTAACCCAATATATCCAAAATATTATCATTTCACCATGTAGTCAATATAAAAAATTAATGAGGCATTTTACATTCTTTTTCTTGTACTAATTCTTTGAAATCTTGTCTGTATATTATTTCAAATGTACAGAATATCTCAATTTGGACCATCCACAATTCAGGTGCTTATTAGCCACACGTGGCCAGTGGTTACTGTATTGAGCAGTGTAGCTTTCTACAGCATTGTGTTTAGTTTTGTATATTTTTGGACTTCATACAAATTGAAACAGTTCATGTATTCTACAGCTTGTGTTTTTTCCTCAATATTATGTTTTGAAAGATGTCCAAGTTGACATGTCTAGCTCTAGGTCATTAATTTTCATTGGATGAATATTCACAACTATTTATCCATTCTCCTGTCAATGGCCAGTTGGTTTGGTACCAATGTTTTGTGATTACAAACAACATATAAGAGCATTTTAAAATCTGTCTCCTGCTGCACATGTTCAAGAGATTTTTTAGGCCTTAGAGGATATTTCCCTCAGAATGGAACTGCTGAGCATCAGGATATACACAGTTTCAGTTTTGTTGGTTAATGAAAAAAGATGTTATAAAGTATTTGTCCCAATTTAAATCCCTATCCCTGAGGAGTAACCACTAGCCTGAGTTTTGTGGTAATGATTTCCTTTCTTTATATTTCTAAACACATATACATTCTTAAATAAAATACACTTACTTTGCTTATTTTAGAAATTAATGTAATTTAAACCACATGAAATGTTTTCTTCTGTGACTTGCTTCTTTCAGTCAACATTTTCTTTGTGAGGTTCATCCAGTATAGCTCTATTTCATCAATTTTCATTGCTATAGAATATTCTATTGTGTAGTTATAGCACAATTTACTTATTGATTCTGCTATGGATAGACATTTGGATTATTTTTTCTTTCAGGCTATACAAATATTGTGGTGTTGAATATTCTCATATATTCCTCTTGGAGCACATGGACATGAGTTTCCCTAGAGCGTACACACAGAAGTAGAACTACTAGGTCATAAGGGATGTTACATTTTAGTAGGTTAGACCAAGCTCTATTCCAAAAGTAGTTGTACCAATTCATATCCCCAACAGCCATGAATGAGAGTTCTGGTTGCTCCACATACATGCCAGTATCTGGAACTGTAATTTTTAATTTTTTCAGAGTGTGCATGGAATTGATATCATTATGGTTTTAATCTGCATTTCCACATTATTAATACATTTGAGCACATTCAGAGTTCTTATTTTGTAAAATGTCCTTTCTACTATTTTTCCCAAGGTATAGTTGTATATTCTGGACACTAATTGTTTGTTGGTTTTATGTGTAGCAAATACTATTTCCCACCTTGTGTTTTTACTCTTGTTATGGTTTCTTTTGGTAAATGGAAGTCCTTGTTTTAAGGTAGTCAAGTTTATCAGTTATTTCCTTTGTAGGCAATATGTTTTCTATAATATTAAGAAATCCTTCTCTTCTCTGAGGACATGAAGATATTTTATATTAACATATAAATACTTTTCAATTTTGCCTTTCAGGTTTAGGTTTTAATCCATCTAGAACTTATTTTTGTGTCCACATAAGGTAGAATACTGGTTTTCTTTCTTTTCCCCCTACATTTATAACCAGCTGTCCCAGTCTTGTTTATTGAAGAGTCCATCCCTTCCCCACTGATCTGCAATGCCACCTTGGTTGTACATTGGGTCCAGATATACAAGCATCTATTTTAGGGTTTTATATTCTGTTCTATTGGTTTATTTTTTCTGTATTGCATCAGTTCCATACTGCCTGAATAAATATAGCTTTATATTAAGTCTTGGTATCTATTCTTGTTCTTTGTCTTTAAGATTGCCATGATCATTCAGAGGTCTTTGCACTTTGCTGTGATTTTTAGAACAAATATATATTGAGTGCTTACTCTAGTCAAGCACTCTTCTGGATTCTGAGGATACAGCAGTGAACAAATAAGACCAACTTGGAGCCCATGTAGACTTTGGAAACTTGGGTTGAGGGAGAAAAATAATAAACAAATAAACAAACAAACACATTTCAGAGGGTGATGACTGGTATCATGTAAAATAAAGTGGGCTAGGGAGATTGGGACTGTGGAGTGAGATCTGGGTTCTTCTTTTAGTAAGAGAAATCTGGGACATCTGAGAAAGAGACATTTGAACACTGGTCAGGAAGATGTGAGACAGCGAGCCACTCAGATATGTGGTAGAAGAAAGTTGCATGAAGAAGGGGCTGCAAGGGAAGAGCACAGAGTGCTTGGATGAGACAGGCCATGTGGGTCCTTGTAGGTCATCGACAGGACATTGGCTTCTTCTCTGTATCAGGAGGGGCATCACTGGAGAATCTGAGGAGGAGGATGATACATGTAGCTGTTCAACAGAAATTGGAGGTCAGTACTCTTATCTACTTTTAACTTTGGTGTTTTCAGTGATGAAGCTGCTATATGTTTGCACAGATAGATGGCTTACTTCCATTTCCAAGTTATGTTCTGCAATGAAAAATGGCCTTTTCCATACTTCCTACCATTCTAAGTATAAACTGTCTGGGCCTTTGGCATTTTCAGGCTACAAGGCACGTCATATAGTATCTCAGTGAGTCATGTGATTCAGCACCAGTTACCCACTAACTATTGATCTCTGGTTCTGATGGGTTGAGTAATTACAGACGGAAGCAATTTAAAGACATAAAATTTCATGCAGGCTTCAAGGGTTGAGGAATGTAATCTAATGATGTATGCATAGTATGTGTGGTGGGAGCAGAGCTTGGACGAATGAGCATAGCCAGAGATAGGTTTTATATCTCACCATTAGCTTCATTAAGTCATTAGGAACGGGTGGCCAGTCCCTCACCAGAGCCTGGAAAGGATGCTTAGCCAGTTAAGCTTTGTTCCAAAGCTCTTCAGGTCCCTGGACCTCCTCCCCTCAGGCAAATCCCTTAAGCTGTGGCTCAGGCAAACCAACACCTAGACTCTTGGAAAATTTAAAGGGATCTAAAAGTTCTCTGGTCCAAATATTACCCAGTGGAGGATTTTCCTTTGCAATCTTGTTTCTTTGTCTCCATCTCTGTCTGTCTGTCTCTGTCTCTCTCTGTGTGTGTGTGTGTATAATAGACACAGAGAGAGTCTGTGTGATGAACCTTTCACCCCTGTTAGGCTATCTCACCTTTGACACTGAAATATCTGCAAAGGCAGGATGCTGACTTGTTCATCACTGTGTCCTCAGCACTTAGTGCAGCGGTTGGTATTAACATGCTCAACAAATGGTTGTTGAATAAACTGCTTCTTCCTCATACAAAGGACTTGTGAACAGCATTTCCTTGATGAAAGCTGTCTTACTCTGCTCAGGCTGCCACCACAAAATACCACAGACTGGGTGGCTTAAACAACAGAAATTTATTTTCTCACAGTTCTGGAATCTGGAAGTCTGAGATCAGGGTGCCAGCATGGTTGGATTCTGGTGAAGACTCTCTTCCTGGATTGCAGAGCCACCTTCTCACTGTGTCCTCAAATGGCAGAGAGAGAGAGAGAGAGAGAGAAAGAGAGAGAGAGAAAGCTCTCTGATGTCTCCTCTAGTAAGAGCACTAATCACATCAGACTGGGGCCCCACCCTCATGACCTAGTTACCTTCCAAGGACCCCGTCTCCACCGTCTCCAAGTACCATGACATTGGGGGTCAGGGCTTCAACATTTAAATTTTGGGAAGACAGAAGCATTCATCCCATAACACAAACTGTCAGATGACTCATGGACAAAATAAGTAACAAATAAGCAACATGTGTCCATGACTTACTGAAAATGTAGTGCCATTCCAGTTTCCAGTTCTGCATGTAAGGAGCTTAGAAGTTACCATTCTGTCCTAAGAATAAGTAAAAAGCTGAACAAACTAAAAAATTAGCAACTCTTCTTAAACTCGTAAGAGAAGTGGAGTTACCAAAATTGGAGAGACAGACAGGCAGATCAGAGCATTACAACATATTTGAGCAATAACCTCCACTGCAACCAGTGCCAGACTAGGAAAACTGGAACTGTAAGTAAGAAATTGCTGGAGGCTCAGTGTGGACAAGACTGAGAGTTAAAAAAACTCCAGGGGGACTCATTCATTGAGGCCCCCCATGCTTTTGTGAGTTTTACTTCCAGGAGCTTAACCAGGTTCTCACGGTAAAAATTGGAAAAAAATATCCTCACGCTTCTGGGAGAGGAAGAGGAAAAGGAATGATTTTGAAATATGCTAGAGCACTCTGTTCTTAACACAGTCTGCCCTCAGGAGAAACTGTTTAACTATAGCCTAACTTTTGGGGTTTTATCAGAGCCTAACAGACCTGGGGAAAGGGAAATACCCAACTCCAGCCCACCTTGGCTATCTTGTCCCACTGAAGTGGGGAGGGGAAAACAATCTAAGAAATACATGTGAAGTTCACAGACCAGAGGCTTAGGCTCACTAAAAGACTGAGATGTAATCATAGGAATATGGAATGTTTACCCCCTCCCCACCTTACCACCACATTACATTACCTTCCTGCAATACATTACCAACATACACTTCAGCAGTTTCTTTTACCTAGTACATCATATCTGGCTATCAAGAAAAGATTATAAGGCATACTAAATGGCAAGACATAATTTGAAGAGATAGAGCAAACATCAGAACAATACTCACATATGGTAGGGCTGTCAGAATTATCAGACAGAGAATTCAAAACAACTATGATTAATATGCTAAGGGCTCAAATTAATAAAGTAGACAGCATGAAAGAACAGATGGGCAATGTAAGCAGAGAAATGAAAAACCTAAGAAAAAAACAAAGATAAATGTTAGAGATCAAAACCACTGTAACAAAAATGAATGTCTTTGATGGGATTATTAGTAGGCTGGGGATGGCTGAGGAAAGAGTCTCTGACCTTGAGAATATATCAATAGAAACTGCCAGAACTGAAAAGCAAATAGAACAAAGACTGAAAAAACAGAACAGATTACACGAGAACTATGGGACAACTACAAAAGATGTAACATACATGTAATGGAAACACCAGAAGGAGAATAAATAAAGAGAAATGAAAGAAATACTTGAAACTATAATGGCTGAGAATTTCCCCAAATTAATGTCAGGCACAAAACCACAGATCCAGGAAGCTCAGAGAACACCAAGCAAGATAAACATCAAAAATCAAACAACCAACCAAACAAAAACAAAACCACCTAGGCATATCATTTTCAAATTACAGAAAATTAAAGATAAAGAAAAAAATCCTGAAGAAGCCAGAGGGAAAAACACCTTACTTACAGGGGAGCAAAGATGAGAGTTACATCCAACTTCTCCTCAGAAACCATGCAAGCAAGAAGACAGTGAAGTGAAATATTTAAAATGTTGAGAGAAAAAACCACCAGCCAAGAATTCTGTACCCTGTGAATTTATGCTTCAAAAGTGGAGAAACAAGACTCTCAGACAAACAAAAATTGAGAAAATAAGTTGTCAGTACATATGTCTTGCAGGAAAGGTTAGAAGAAGTTCTTTACAGACAAGGAAAATAATACGGGTCAGAAACTTGGATCTACATAAAGAAAGGAAGAGCATTGAAGAAGAAATAAATGAAGGTGAAATAAAAACTTTTATTTTTCTTATTCTTAATTGATCTAACAGATGACAATTTGTTCAAAACAATAGTAACAGCATATTCAATTATGTATGCTTATGTACATATGGTTACTTCAGAAAGTTCATGGAAAGATTTATATTATCTTTTAATTCTATTTTTCATGAACTTTTTGAAGCACCCTCATATATCTTATGTATATACCTTACATATATGCATGCCTATGTATGCTTACGTATAATGCAATGGATAACAGCAATGATAAAAAGGACAGGGGGGAGGAATTAAGATTATTTTATTACTCACACTACCTGTGAAGCAATATAGTGTTATTTGAAAGTGGACTTGGACTGATTATAAATGTATATTACAAACTCTAGGGCAACCACTAAAAAAGGTAAAAAATAAGTATAACTGATATGTTAAAAAGGAAGAGAAAATGGAATTATATAAAATGTTCAATTAAAATCACAAAAGATAGAAAAACAGTGGAAAACAAAAGTAGAAACAAAGAACAAGGGCAACAAATAGAAAACAATAACAAATATGGTAGATATTAATCCAGCTCTATCAACAATCACTTTGAATGTCCATGGTCTAAATGCACCAATTAAAAGACAGAGATTGTCAGAGTGGATCAAAAAACAAATCCCAATTATATGTTGTCTACAAGAAGCACACTTTTTTTTTTTTCCTTTTTTTGTCTCTTTTACTGACCGGTAACGGGATCGCAACCCTCGGTGTTGCACCCGCACCACGCTCAGCTAGTGAGCTGGAACCAGTCTCCACATGGGATCCGAACCCTCGGCGGGAGCGCTGCAGCGCTCCCAAGTGGCGCACTCTCCAGTGCGCCACCGGGCTGGCCCAGGAAGCACACTTTAAATATAAAGACACATAGATTAAAAGTAAATGGATGAAGAAATATATACCATGCTATCATGAATCAAAAGAAAGCAGTAGTAGTTACATTAATTTCAGATAGAGCAGACTTCAAAGCAAGAAAAATTATCAGAGATAGAGAGAGGCATTATGTAATGATAAAGAGGTCAATTCTCCAAGAATATGTAACAATCTTTACCATGTATGTGCCTAACAACAGAGCATCAAAATATGTGAGGCAAAAACTGATAGAACTGCAAAGAGAAATAGATGAATCCACTATTATAGTTGGAGACTTCAACACCCTTATATCAGAAATGGACAGACTCAGCAGGCAGAAAATCACTAAGGACATAGTTGAACTCAACAATACCATTTACCAACTGGATATAATTGACATCTATAGACTACTTTATCCAGTAATAGCTCACATGGAACATTTACTAAGATAGACCACATTCTGGGCCATAAAACACATCTTCACAAACTTAAACAACTAGAAATCATGTAATGTCTGTTCTCAGATCACAAAGGAATTAAACCAGAAATTAACAACAGAAAAATCCCCAAATATATAGAGATGAAACAAAAGGTAGTGTTTACAGAAGATGGAATCTTTTTCTCTAATAGAAAGAGTAGACAAAATAGTAGACAAAAATATAAGGTAAGGCATGTTGGTCTTCAGCAACCCTCAAGCACTTCATTTCTTTTTCAGCCAATAGCTTCCCTTCTCACCTAGTAATATCATAGATTTTCCTTCTCTTAAGTAAAATAGACATTATGGTAAAATATTTATCAAGTGCTTAATATTTATTTCCAGTGCCAAGACTCTTTCTTGTATCACTCCATGTAACCATGACATCATCTCCATGAAATAGATGTCATTATTCCTGTTTTTCAGATGAGAAAGAGAGGCACAAGAGGCTAGTGTCAGTGTAAGTTTCTGGTTCATAGCAAGTGCTCAATAAGTTGTAGCTAATGTTATTGTTATTATTATTGGTTTGTTATTGAGGAAGTACCCCAAGGAGTTGTAGAGAAAGTGCTTTTGTAGTTCAGAGAATATGGTGATTAACTACCATGTGTAATCACTGCACTGGAGATTGGGGGCATGAAAAAGTGAGCAAGACAGTTCATTCTCAGAGAGTTTGTTGTGTGTGTGTGTGTGTGTGTGTGTGTGCATGCCTGTTTGTAGAAGAAGGAAAAATGTCTTAAAAATTATCATAGGGACACAAAGGAAGCACAGAGAAGGGAAGGTTACCACCAAACCCATGAAAGAGGTAACATTTGAAGTGAGCTTGCAAGGAGACTTAAGATTTACTATGTATGCCAAGACAGAGTGCCGGGTACATCTGGGGAATGGTGGCTATGCTTTCTTGTTCCTTCCAATATTCTGATCCTTGTTTTAAGTTCTGGTCCCTTCCAGCTTCTTGTCTGTTAAGATGCTTCTCTCATACTGTCTAGGACCTTCTTCACTTATTCTCAACTTGTCTTCATTCTGACCTATTTGATTTAATCTAAACTCTCAGTTTTGTAATCTTGTCATAAATTCTGTCTCTGGCCTTTTGGACTTTCTATTTGTTGTTGGCACTTTTGGCAACATGGTGTTTGCTGTTCTCCCACAGTCCTGGCTCATCCCTCATCACCAACTCCTGCCTTGAGTCAGTAGGAACTTCTACTCTAATTCTAGTTCTTGGTTACTTAACCCCTTCTCTCCTCCCTGTCCCTCTCCTCCTGCCTCCCCCAACCCCCTACCATACAGTCTATTTTGATGGATGCAGGAGAGCAAAATAGAATAGACCAATTTTACCTCCATTTCAGATTTTAGCTTGATTTGAAACAGCTTTCCCAATCCCCCTTCTTTTCCAAGCCAAAGATCTTCAATCATTAATTTCCTCATAAACTGATTTTTAGCTACATTATTAGCCTCATTGTCTTCTGAATGACTCTAGTTTCTACCCTCACCGCCAACACTGAAGCTTACAATTGAGATGGAGAGTTAAAATCTCCATGTCTAAGTCACTTACGTAACTAAAAAAAAAAAAAAAAAAAACCAAATAAAAATAATGGAGTTTTTTTTTTTCCTTTTTGTCTTTTTTCG
>NW_007728275.1:56175-67474 GCF_000696425.1 Galeopterus variegatus | reverse complement strand
AACCCTCGGCGGGAGCGCCGCTGCGCTCCCAAGCGGCGCACTGTAGCAGTGCGCCACTGGGTCGGCCCAAAATAATGGAGTTTTGAGAAGGCAAAAATCAATGTTTCAAATAAGGCCAAGAATATATCCTATCCGTCCTTGGATGCCTATTTATCAGCATGTTGACTTGAAATTTTGGGGATCATATTTAAAAAGTTGCATTACTTAGGAAACCCTAGAGTCATTACAAAGGGATATGGGAGGTCATGAATATTGAATGACTAAATGTGTTGCTTTAATGGAAACCTTTGGTTACTTCTTTTGGTTTTCATATCTTGCTCTCTCTGTCTCTCTCTGACTCTTTCTCTTCCTCTTTATCCCTTTTCTCTCTCTCTCTTGCTTTAGTGATTGCAAATTGTTTTTCTGCAGGAACTAGTTTCTAGACTCCTAGTGCTGTATTAAAAGAGTATGGAACTTTTTTGTTCTGTACTTTCCATCATTTTTACTTAGGAGGGAACATTATTGCTGCTACTTCCATATCCCTTTGACATTCACACTTGAGCTCATCCTTGGTCCAGTCATGGAGTAAGCATGAAGTGCTAAAGAGTTAATGCCCCTAGAAACAACCCTCAACCACCTATAGACTTCCTCACCCCTTGGTTGGGGTAACTCTGAGGCATAGTCTACACTGTCTTCCAGAATCTGGTGAGATCAGCTCCAGTTGCCCACAGTGATACTGGCTTGATAACACACTTTATTGACTTCCTTCCTTTCTCTTTCTCAAGTATCCACTCCACTACTGGTGTTTCCTGGGATCACCTCCCAGATAAACTCTCTATACTTGAATCCTTGATTAAGGGTCTGCTCCCATGGAACAACTCAAGCCAACACAGTATTTTCCATGGATTTCCCATGTCTCACAAAGATAGGATGTTATGTGTGAGTTTAGCTTATTTCTTCCTTCATGTTTTACTTATATATCTAAAATTGTAGTTATCAGGTTATCTGTATTCAATTTCCTTTGATTTAATAGTTAAAAAAATTAGAAATGAAAAATATTACCGCAAAATTATAATGATCAGTCTTTAGTTGATACAATAAATAAATATGGCCTAAAAGCATGCTCAGAATTAAACACGGCACTTGCTCCTCAAGGGACTTTCAGGCTGACAAGGCTTGACATCTCATGGCAATAAGAGCATTGCCTTTAACCAAGAGTCATTTGGTGGCATAGCACAGCAGTTTTATGATCAATGAGAATATCTGGGGAATTCTTTCCCACAGTAGTTCATTGTGTACTGTTTTGAAAACTTCCCCTCTGGCAGCACAATACAAATGTCCCATCTCCCTTAATTATAATCTCAGTTTCAAAAATCAATGCATTTTTGTTTAATGAAGTAAAGATCACTGCAAGAGAAAAGCTAGTCCATTTTGTGATGATTTTCCATATTTAAAAGAGAAGATCAGATTAAACGATCACAATAGTCAAAATCCTAGAAGATGGTAAAGGAAATTTGGCTTTAGACCATTTAAACTGACCATGTGGGGCATTTAGCCCTGAGGAGAAAGCACACAATCAAGACTTATGACTGGTTAGTGAATAAACAACTTCCACTGTAGGCATGGACCAGGAAGTAACAGTTTGTTTGGCAGTGTGTTTTTGAGAAACCAACTCAGACACTGACAGCTGCATTATTCTGGACTGACAGCTGCATTATGCCATGTGAAAAGAATTTTCATGAAGAGCAAACACTCATCCATTTTCCCTCCTTTGAAAACTTTCTTCATTAGTGAAACTGCTCATTTACATTCCCCTAGAGAAAAGCCTGCTATGCAAACGTCGAGTGAGACTTTCATTTCAAAATTCTTAAAAACATGCTAAAATGATGAAGAAGACTAATCATCCTCATTCAGTGACACCAAGACAAAGGTGAGGACAAGACTAAACTGGAAGAGGACCACGAGGAAAATCGAAGGCAAATTGAAGCTCAACATCATGTGCTCTACTGCTGTCATTTTATAGTATTACCTTTTCTTACCACTTCTTACCCCCTAGACCCTCTAAAACCTTTGTGGCCCAAAGACAGATTCATATGCAGTAGGAATAACACCAAGAATCAAAACCCTCAATCTTGCAAATACAAGACTTTCAGTGCTTTGTGCATGTCGTGATAAAGATAGTTACCAAGCTTCCTGTATAAGGGTTGTACCTGGGAGAACTGAGGCTCTTGGAGTCTCCGGGGTAAAGGATAGAGTTTATGGCAAATGAATATTCATGAGGGCTATTTTGGATGGGATGAAGGGCAAAGCTAATTGCAGATAATTAATGGGAGTGGGAAGATGCTCAGGACTGCCAAATCTTTGAGTATGTTCATCAAGACTTAAAATAGAAAACCTAAGCAAAATATAAGCATCCATGACCAAAAACTCTTAAGACTGATGGTAGTGTCACACACCAAAAATTCCTTCAAATGGATAAAAGATCTAAATTTTTAAAAAAGAAACAATAGGAGAAAACATGGGTGGATTCCTTTATAACCTTGGAGTCATCAAAACCTTTCTAATTATTATTAAAAATCCAGAAGCCACATAAGAAGCGATTAGAGTAAATATTAAGCTGTATTAAAAAACCAAAACTTCTGCATGGCTAAAAATACAATAAGAAAAGTGTGATATTGTGAAATGTATATTTGATCTGCATCCCTCTCTCCTGGCATACAACTCATAAAATCCTTGGAATCTCCAAAGTGGTAAGTGTCTATGAGCTGACTGATGGCTGGCAGCCCCTAGGTAGCTTCAGGATGGGGGCTGGTCACAGGAAAGACCAAGGTAGAAGTAGGGGGTTGAAACTTTCAGCTCCACCCCCCCCACCAACCTCCCGGAGGGGAGAGGAATTGCCTATGTGATGAAGCTTCCATAAAAACTCAAAAGGACTGGATTCAAAGAGCTTCCAGATTGCTGAACACATGGATGTTCCTGGAAGGTGGAGAGCCTGGAGAGGGCATGGAAGCTCTGTACCCCTTCACCCTTTGCTCTATGCATTTCTTCATCTCTATCCTTTGTAATATTCTTTATAATAATAGTAAATGTGTTTCCCTGAGCTCTGTGAACCACTGTAACAAGTTAATTGAACCTGAGGAGGGGGTCGTGGGAGCCCCAATTTATGGCCGGTCTGTCAGAAGTATAGGTAAAACAACCTTGGGCTTGCAATTGATACCTAAAGGGGGAGGGCTGTCTTGTGAGACTGAGCCCTCAAACTGTGGGATCTGGTACTATCTCCAGGTAGATAGTGTCAAAACTGAATTGGAGGACACCCAGTTGGTGTCTGCTGCAGAACTGATTGCTTGCCTGATGTGTGGGGAAACCTCCCTCACCACATTTGGTCACAGAAGTTTTCTGTGTGGATTGTTGAATGAGCATATGGGAAAAACAGTTTGTTTTTTCTTCTTAAAAGACATAAAACAAATGACAGACTGGGAAAGGTTTTGAAATTTATATCACAAAATGAACACTTGACATTACACTCTATAGGCAAGGCTGAGAGGAAACAAGCATCTATAAAACATTGCTGGTAGGAAGGCAAACAATAGCTTCTATGGAAGGGAGTTTTATAACTGCTAATGAAATTACAGATGCACAAGGTTACTGATTACAGCATTATTTGTTAAAGCAAAAGGTTGGGAAAAAACCCAAACATGCATGATATAGCACTAGTTAAACAATGGTTTGTTCACACCATGAAGTTCTATGAAGCTGTAAAAATGGACTGAGAAAAATACTGACGTAGAGTGGTCTCAGGCTATTTTGTTATGACAAAGCACAAGATGCACAATCATGCATGCAGCATGCTGTATTTTGTGCAACAAAGGGGCAGGAGATGAGAGTACATTCACGTATTTCCTTCTCTTTGCAGAAAGAAATGCTGGAAGGACAAATAAAAAAACTTATGACAATGGTTGCCTTTAAGGAGTGGGAGGTAGAAGGGAAGGGAATGGAGGGAGGAAGCAAGACTCATCTGAGTTAACCTTTTTCCATAGTTTATACTTTGAAACATGTCAATGTTTTACATATTCAAAAAATAAAATTAATTCGGAATGTCAACAAATGCCTCACTAGAAAATGAAAGGAAATACGAGGGTAGTTCAAAAAGTTCATGGAAAAATAGAATTAAAAGATAATATGAATCTTTCCATGAACTTTTTGAAGGGCCCTCATAAATGCTCTAACTCTATATCAAATTAATAACACAGTCACATAAGAGAAAATATATTTCAAGAGACTTTAGAACACAGAACTTGGACTGTGTATTCTCATTGTATATTCCGTGTAACGCTGGAGAAGGCAAGGAGAGCACCGAGAAAGTGAACTGTCATTGTCAGGCATGAGACTATTTTAAAATTTTTATTTAAAAAATTTTAATTGACCCGTTGTAATTATACATACGTATGGGGTACAATCTGATATTTTGATACACATATATGTATAATATAATCAAGTCAGGGTAGTTAATATATCAATCACCTCATGCATTTGTCATTTCTTTGTGGTGAAAACATTCCAAAGTCTCTCCTTTGGCTATTATGTAATGTGCAAAACCTGATTGTTAACTATAGTCACCCTACTCTGCAATGGAACAACAGAACTTACTCCTCCTATCTAATTGCAATTTTATACCTGTTGGCCAGCCTGTTTTCCCTTCTCCCTCCCCTCCCCAGTTTCTGGTAACCACAGTTCTACTCTCTGTCTCTATAATATCAACCTTTTTTTTTTTTCTCTTAGATTCCACATATGAGTGATGTCATGTGATATTTGTCTTTCTGTGCGTCCAAGTCCATCCATGTTGCCACAAATTACAGGATTTCATTCTTTTTTATGGCTGAATAGTATTCCATTGTGTACATATACCACATTTAAAAAATCCATTCATCTGTTCTTGGTCACTTAGGTTGATTCCATATCTTGGCTATTGTAAATTGTACTGCAATAAACATGGAAGCACAGATATCTCTTTGACATACTGACTTCATTTCCTTTGGGTGTATACCCATTAATGGGATTGCTGGATCATATGGTAGTTCTATTTTTAATTTTTTGAGGAATCTCCATATTCTCCATATTCTTTTTCATAATGGCTGTACTCGTTTACACTTCCACCAACAGTGTGCAAGTATTCCTTTTTCTCCACATCCTCACCAACATTTGCTTCTTTTGTCTTTTTGATAATAGCCATTCTAACTGGAGTGAGGTGGTATCTCACCGTTGTTGTTATTCTTAAAGAAATTGGTAAATTTAATTAATCGTTGATTACTAAAAGAAGAAAAAAATGAGCACTTTTTGTGCATTTTATTTTATTTTTTCTTTTGATCTTAAAATTTTTTATTTTAAGCATGTCCTACATATAGAAAATACAAATAGGTGTGCAGATCACTGAATTTTCATAAACTGAGCACTCTGTGTAACCAGCACTTACATAAAATGGGTCAGTATCAGCACATCAGAAGACCACCTCTCCAGTTGATTTTTTTTCCTTGGCATTTTATTAAGAAAAATTTCCAAGATAGAGGTAAAGTTGAGAGAATGTACATGTGTATATGTATATGTATATTTTTTACTGTGGATGACTATATACCCACCACCTAGATTCTACTATTAAAATTTTACTATAATTTCTTTATCACATATCCATCTATCCATCTCTCTATCCATTCATTAATCCATCAACGTTTTAAAATGCATCTCAAAGTCAATTGTGGACATCATTATACTTCCCCCTAAGCACTTCAGCATATAAATCATTAACTAGAATTAAATATATATTTACATTTTTTTCCTTTGATGTAAAATTTGTATGCAAGAAAATGTACAAACCTTAAGTATATGTTTGCACATCTTTTTTATTTTTATTTTTATTTAAAAAATTTTTTTGGCCATGAACAAGTCTTAATGTATTTAAAAAGACTAAGATAATAGAAAATATGTTCTCCAACCACAATAATGGAAGGAAATTTAGAAAATTCACAAATGTGTGGAAATTAAACACCACTGTCCTAAATAAACAATGGGTAAAAAGAAGAATCACAGGGAAATTAGAGAGTACTTTGAAATAAAAATCAAAGTGCAACATATCAAAATTTATAGGATGCAGGGCTCATGCAGTGCTTAGAGGAAAATTTATACTTGTAAACACCTATATTAAAAATAAGAAAATCTCAAATCGTAACATAAACTTCTACCTTAAGAAAACAAAAAGAAGAGCAAACTAAACCAAAAGTGAATATAAGTGAGAAATAACAAAGATTACAATGGAAATATATGAAATACGGAATTAAAAAGCAATAGAGAAAATCAACAAAACCAAAAATTGATTCTTGAAAAAGATCAACGAAATTTGCAAATCTTTATCTAGACTGACCAAGAAAAAAAGAGAGAAGACCACAATAACTAAAATCAGAAAGAAAGCCAGGAGCATTATTACATTGTTATTATAGTTTTTTGTGGTGGTAAGACTTAGTTTCTTTTTCTCATTTGCATTTTTGTTCTACCAGTGGGTTTTGTTCTTGTGTATTTGTGGTAATGATTATCATTTTTTGGATTCCAGATGCAGGACTTCCTTGAGGATTTCTTGTAGGGCTGGTCATGTGGTGGTGAACTCCTGCAATTTTTGCTTGTCTGGAAAATACACTATTTTCCCCTCATTTCTGAAGGATAGCCTTGTTGGGCATAGTATTCTTGGCTGGCAGTTTTTTTCTTTTAGTATTTTGAACATATCATCCCATTTTCTTCTGGCCTATACAATTTTTGTTGAGAAGTCTGCTGTTAGTCTGATAGGGATGACTTGATGCTTACAGGTGACTTGATGCTTTTCTCTTGCTTCTTTTAAGATTCTCTCTTTGCCTGTGAGCTTTATCAGTTTGATTATAATGTGTCTTGGAGAGGCTCTTTTTGGGTTGAATCTGTTTTGGGATCTTTGAGCTTCCTGGATCTGAAGGTCAATGTCTCTCCCTATACCTGGGAAATTTCCTGTTATTATTTTGTCAAATAGGTTTTCCATGCCTTTTCCTTTCTTTTCCCCTTGTGGAACACTCATGATTTGAATGTTTGTGTTCTTAAGGTTATCTGCTAGCTTTCTTAGATTTTCTTCATTTTTAAAAATTATTTTTTCATTTGTTTTCTCCACCTGGGTTATTTTGAAAAGACTGTCCTCAAGATCAGAGATTCTTTCTTCTGCTTGTTGTAGCCTGCTGCTTAAGCTCTCAGTTGTGTTTTTTATTTTGTTGAGTTAATTTTTCAGTTCCATGAGTTCTGCTACATTCTTTTTTAAGGTATTAATCTCTTTTTAAATTTCCTCCTTCATATCCTGGATTTTTTTTCCCATTTCATTATCTTGTCTGAGTCTTCTTGTATCTCAGTGAATTTCCTTAAGATTATTGCTTGGAATTCCTTTTCAGTCATTTCAAGGGTTTCTTGCTCTATAAGGTCTGGTATTTGAGGATTACTGTACTCTTCTGGTTGTGTCATATTTTCTTGTATTTTCATATTTCTAGTATCTCTATTTTGATATATGGTCATCTGGTAGAGCAGTTGCTTCTTCTATTACTCTGCAGTGGGCTTTGAGGAGAGAGATGTCCTCTTCTTTTTCTAGTCCCTGCCGGTGATTCTCCTTATGTCAATGCATTTGAGTCCCTGGCAGGCTGCCTGCACAGGGGCTGTGGCTTCTGCTGTGCTGTCAAGTCACTTTTGGGGTGGCTGTGGCTGTGGCAGTGGCTGTGGTGGGCCACCTGCATGGAAGTGGTGTTTTGAGTGTGCTCTCTTGCCTGCTTCTGGGCAGAAGGGGCTTCATTGTTGTTTTGGTTTGCATTTTCCTGATGATTAGTGATGTTGAACATGTTTTCATATGCCTATTGGCCATTCGTATGTCTTCTTTTCAGAAGTGTCTATTAATATCCTTTTCCTGTTTCTCAATTGGGTTATTTCTGTTGGTTTTTTGTTTTTTCTTTCTTTCTTTTTTTAGCTGTTGAGTTGTTTAAGTTCCTTATATATTCTTGATATTAACTCCTTGTCAGAGGTATAGTTTCCAAATATTTTCTCCCATTATGTAGGTTGTCTCTTCACTCTGTTAGCAGTTTCCTTTGATATGCAAAAGCTTTTTAGTTTGATGTAATCCTACTTGTCTATTTTTGCTTTTATGGCTTGTGCTTTTGAAGTTTTATTTAAAAAATTCTTTGCCCAGGTCCATGTCATAGATTGTTTCACAAAGAGTTAGACTATTTTAAGGGAGACAGGATTCTGCTAACATTTTCAGGGCTTGAAGCAAGAGTACAATGGATGCCTACATGCCATATGTCTGAATATTTAAAAGCTGTAAGTCAAGCTAACTGTTCGCTTGTGGTAATGTAAAGTCTTGTCCCTTTTCTTTTCCCACTTAAGGATCTGTCCCACAGTGTGAGAGAACTCCCATGCACACATGTGGGTATCCCAGCCCACATGTTAAAGCTCCACCCACTCCTCCCCAACACAGAACAATTCTTTGGCCAACCCTTGAACCTAGCATAGTGCAGACTATCTGGGGAGACTTAGAGAAGATGCTTGCTCAGGCTCTGGAAGCAGGCTTGAGGCCTTGTGGGCAGGAAATTCCAGGATCTGGGAGCTTCAGAATGTGGTCTAGAAGTGGGGAGGTATAGACTCTGAGTGAGCACATCCTCTTGACCCCCCTGAGTCCCCCTTCCTACATCAGTATAGGGAGAGAATATGGCTTGGTGATTTATTACAGTATGAATTTATACTTATTCTCCCATATTATCCATTTCCTTTATTTCCAATAGGCTCTAGTATTTCCTTGCCTCAGGGATATTTTTGAAGACCAGAACATTTAAATTTGCTCATGTGAGGTGAAGTGATGGGGCAGGAGAGAAGCAAATGTTTTTGAGGAAAGCAAGAGGAAGAGATGGGAGAGATTTGTCATGGACTAGTTGGAAGTAGTACATCCTGGAGGAGTGGGGTACTCAGGAAGAAGAGGAGAGAGACGTGCTCAGGCCACCATCTTGAACCTTTTAGTGATAATCTTCAAGGCTGTGTAGGAGGCTGATGAAGTATGGCTTTCAATTTGGACCATTTGATGATGGAATTCATACTAATAGACTAATAGGCAGGAGGTTGGAGGTTTGGTTTAGTGAAATGAATGAAACAAAATGGGCAGTTTCTGAGATGCTATATATACATGTAGGCAAATCCAAGAGAACATTCTCTTTTTTTCACTGAAAGTATCCCTGATGCAGATGGCCTTACCTACTAAACAAATGACTTTTTGTTTCTTGGTGAATTCCAATACTTTCCAGGTTTTAATTAGGGGATAATGTCTAGTAAAGTATGTGCGTGAGTGTATATCTGTCTACATGTTAGCTATTCAAAGTATGGTCTCAAAGCAATCTGGGGACTGATGCTGGTCCAGAATCTGTAAGGTACTCCCATCATGTAAGTATAGAAATTGAGAGCAAGTGTCTTAGAAGTATTTAAAAAGCTACAACATGGATGAACCTTGAAAACATTATGCTATGCGAAATATGCCAGGCACAAAAGGACAAATACTATCTAATTGTGCTTATATGAGGTACCTAGAATAGGCAAATTCAGAGACAGAAAGTAGAATGGTGATTACTATGGGCTGGGAGTGGGGAGGGGAAAATGAAGAGTTATTGTTTAATGGGTACAGAGTTTATTATCGGGATGGTGAAATAGTTCTGAGAACGGCTAGTAGTGATGCTTGCACAACATCGTGAATATACTGAATTATAAACTTAAAAATAGTTAAAACAGTTATGTTATATATATTTTACCACAATAAAAAGTATTTTTAAAAAGTCATTTGCAGAGTAATTTTCTGTTTATGAAATCTAATAATAAAAAAGAAATCAGGTCTTGTATTTTTCATGTTTTTAGTTTTTTCCCCCATTTTATTTTTCTAGGGATTCATTTTTGTTGGATTTGTACGAAAGTATTGTTCCACACAGATTGAAACTTAAAAGCAAACAAACAAAACCAACCTGGCCCTTCAGCACAGATACTTTGAAATGCACTGTGCTATTGACTGAATTGTGTCCACCCCTAAATTAATATGTTGAAGGACTAACCCCTAGTATGGCTATATTTGGAGTAAGGAAGTAATTAAGGTTAAATGAGGTCAGAAGGGTGGAACCCTGATCCTGTAGCATTAGTATCCTTATAAGAGGAGACACCAGAGTGCTCAATCTCTCACTCTGCTATGTGAGAATACAGTGGGAAGGCAGCAGTCTACAAGTCAGGGAGAGAACCCTCACCAGTAACCAAATTGGCCAGCACTTTGATCTTGGACTTCCCAGTCCCTAGAACTGTGAAAAAATAAATGTCTGTTGTTTAAGCCACCAAGTTTGTGGTATTTTGTTATGGCAGCACAGGCAGGCTAATACACACTGGCTTACAGGATCAGTGCAAAGTCACTGCTGCTGGCCTGTGATTTGCCTTCAATTCAACAAAGCCATGTTGGAGGTTGTGTGTGGGAGAATAAAAGAGCGGTTCAGTTCTGTTAGGTTGAAAAAAAAAGTGTCTCTGAAGTATTTTGATGATGTCCTGAGTCTAAATTTCAGCTTTCATGGTAAGAAATATACTAGGATAAATTGAGAATATTCACAATGTTTTAAGAAGGAAGAAGTGTGTTGTTGAATAATAATGTCAATGAGAACTAGAAGATGTTAAATCATAGTTTTGTAGAAGGCTGTGACCCTCATTTGAACCACTGTTCATAGAAGTTAAAACAGTGAGCTTTTATTTAGGCTGAATGGAAAGCAAAATTATTATTGAAAAATTGGCTGCAATTCTAAGATAAGACATTTGCTGTTATCTATCACAATGAAAGAAGAAAAGAAATACTTCTATTTTGATCAAAAGACTCAGGGCACTAAGAAGAGATTTAATCTAACTCCACACTTTGTGCATTTGATACAAAATTGAATGTGAAAATTTGTTCTTTTGGAGTCATTTTATAGTGACATATTCAAACTTTACAGAAGTGAGACCCCAATGGCCCAGGGAAATAAAAATGTGTAGTCCTTTGTCTGTGAATGCGCCATCAGAGAATGCTTTCTGAGTCAGTCCAAAGTTTGGGGTTTTGCACTCCTATTCAACATAGTTTTGGAAGTTTTAGCCAGAGCAATCAGAGAAGAGAAGGAAATAAAGGGCATCGAGATTGGAAAGGATGAAGTCAAACTGTCCTTGTTTGCAGATGATATGATCCTATATATCAAACAGCCCAAATCATCTATTAAAAAACTCTTAGAGGTGATAAAAG
>NW_007728275.1:49635-55348 GCF_000696425.1 Galeopterus variegatus | reverse complement strand
GGGGAAAAGGGCCCTTTCAGAGAAGTCGGTAAGGGCCATAATAATCATATACATTGTATATTGACAAAATAAAAATTAAAAAAAAAAAACAACAAAGTTTGGGGTTTTGTTGATCAGTTTCTCCTTCTAGCCTGTCACAAGAATTCATAAGACATTGTATGGGATCAGGGGTAAAGTCTGCAGACAGGAGATCAAACATTCATTTCACCGTTTTATGTACATACTGTGATTTATGTATCCAATGTAAAACTGATAGCTGTTTGAATTGATTCCTTTATTCCTCTATTTATTGCTAATACAAACAGAATTATATTTATATGATCATAAACGTCTCCTAGCACATGCGTACAAGAGTTTTCTAGGATATATTTCTAGAAATAGAATAAATTGGTGGTACATTATGTGCATATTTATTTTTACTAGCTAATGCAGAAAAGTTTTCTAAAGTGGACGTTTAATAGTGACCATTAATTCTTATTAATCTGTAATTTATTTTAGATTTTCTTGTGAATAATAATAGTTTTTCCCAGTACCTAGATCTTTAAATTTTTGTTTTTTTGACTGGTAAGGGGATCGCATCCCTCTGCACGGTGTGGTCCGCACCACGCTCAGCCAGTGAGCGCACCAGCCATCCCTATATAGGATCCGAACCCATGGCCTCGGTGCTACCAGCGCCACACTCTCCCGAGTGAGCCATGGGGCCAGCTTGGTGTAGGATTTTTTAATTATTATTTTTATTTATGCATATTTATGGGTACAGAGTTGACTACCAACTTTTTCCATATATATATAACACTCTCCCGAGTGAGCCAGGGGGCCGGCCCAGATCTTCTAAATTTTTGCCTTGCCTTCCTGCACTGGCTAAGAACTTATAGTACAATGTTGAAGAAGTGGTACTGGCAGACTGACCCTCTTGTGTTGTTCCTGACAGTGAAAGAAATGCTTTCAACATTTTTCCATTGAGTTGTGTGATGTTTGCTGTAGGTTTATTTTTTTTATAGAGATCTATTATCAGGATAAAGAAATTTCTCTCTATGTTTAGTTTGCTTAAAATTTATTTTCTTGTGTTTTATAACAATAACCTTATCATTTTTGTGTATATGATGCATATTTCATATCAATAATTTAAACCATACAGAGGAAAACAAAGAATAATTTTGAAAATCACTTCATTCCCCATCACCAAGATACCTCTGGTAACATCTTTTTTTGTGTTTTACTTTTTAGTATAAAAATCTTAAACATACAGAAAAGTAGAGAGAATAGTATTAATAAACCCTTATACACTGATCATTTGATTCAATTGGCATTTTGCCAGTTAGTTTTATCATTTTTTAATCCTGAAGTATTTTAAAGAAATTTGACCTATTATGATATTTCACTATTATTTAGTGTTTACTTTGCTATACAGCTCTTAAAAAAATATTTTCTTATATAACCACAATGCCACGATCACTTTTAGCAAAATTAACAAAACTTAATATAATCTGTGCATTCTCAACAGGTGAAATTTTTGTCTTGGGAGTGTGTGTAAAAAAAACTTTTTAATATTTAAAGCACAAATATGCATACAGTACACAAACAGATAGAGAGTATAACTACGAAATTAAAATTTCTTTTGTGGGGCAGTTAGGAAAACAATGTCTAAAATGTTGCTTGGGAGGAGATCATGCAAAATGGTTGAAAAACACTGATATAATCTCATAAATAGTCTCTACCCAAATTTTCCCAATTTTCTCCCAAAGATCCTTTCAGTTGATATTTATATGCTGGATATAAGTCCTTAGTAAGACCTTTGTGTTGTAAATATTTACTTTCATATGTCTTTCGTTTGCCTTTTTATTTCTCTAATGGTGTATTTTAGACAGCAAAACATTTAAATTTTGATAAAGTCAAATTTATCAATTTATTATTATTATGTTTGTGCTTTTTGTATGCTACCAGGAAACTTTGCTTACCCTGAGCTAGCAAATATTTTCTCCTATGGCTTCTTTTACAAGTCTTATGATTTTAGGTTTTACATTTAGTTCTATAATCCATTTCGAATTAATTTTTGTGTATAAGGTAAGGGTCAAGGTTTACGTTTTTGAATTGGACATCTGCTTGTTCTAGCACCATTTGTTGAAAAGACTTTCCTGCTTGAATTGTCTTGGCACCTTTGTTGAAAGTTAATTAGCATATAGGTTTGGGTCATTTTCTGGATTCCTTATTTTGTTCCATTGATCTATGTTTCTTTCATTATGTAAATATTGGACTGTTTTGACTACTGTAGCTTTATAGAAAGTCCTAAAATTAGGTAGTGTGAGTCTTCCAACTTTGTTGTTTTTCAAAATTGTTTGTCTATTCTAGATCCTATGCATTTTCTTATAAGCTTTAGAATCAGCTTATCAATTTCTATCTACAAAAAAAGATTGCTGAGATTTTAATTAGTATCATAATGAGTTTACAGGTTAATCTGGGGGCTAATTGAGATCTTAATAATATTGAGTCTTCCATATACTATACATGATTTATGTTCTACTTGTACTTTGATTAAGTTTTTGGTAAAACAAACAAAAAGCAAGCGAACAAACAAAGAGACAAAAAATCCTGGCGTATTTTCCCTCAACTTATGGCAAAGATGTGTATCTTATGTGAATCTAGGTGGCTCTGAAAATTCTGGGGTGCTTCTTCTGAAGGGCCAACAAAGCATCAGTGCGGGGCTTTCTCTCCCACTGTCTACACTGAACCATTCTCTTGGCAACTGGCACTAAGAAAGGACCAGAGTTAAGGATTTCTATTTACACTGCTTGCTGGATTAGGTTTCCTTTCCAGAGACTTCGGAGATTCAATTAAAATAATTTTGAATGTCATGAAGAAGCCCCTTAGTACTAACCTTATCCAGAACTATTCATTCTACACTTTATACAAAATAATGCCCACTTACAGTGAAGCAGGCTGTAAGATAAGTGCAGTCTGCCTACGTTTTTCCATCTCTTAAGGTGCAGAGGGCAGGAATGTGGAAATAAGACTTGCATGGATGTCTAATTAAATTCTATATCCTCTGAGAAAGAAGGAAGGAAAGAAAGGCCACAGTAGTGCGTTGGACTTGCAGAGGAAGAAAACATACCTTGGGCTACAAAATGGAGTGGGGGGGATAGGGGAGGTGGAGAGAGGTCGGGGATAATTGGGTGGGGACACGGGGTACAAACGCAATTTGTGGTAATGGGCATGCTGCCAGTATGGATCTGGCCTTCACATCTTGGGCACGAGGGGTGAAAATCAGCTTTGTATTTCATGAATATTCATAACCAATTAGAAAAGAATTCTATATCCTCTACCACTGAAAACACACTGATCTCCCACTCAGTGGCAGAGGCTATCTTCAAATTTTAAGACACCGATTAAGTTTTTTTTTTTCCTCTTGAGAAGCGCCAAATTGCATAACACTGAAATGTCAGTAGGAACATAGCTCAGTGGCCATTCATTGATGTTATTGTTTTGATGCCCTCCAACTGACAGTGATACAGTAGCTGCTGACTTACTTTCTGCCCTTGTTCTTTATTTGAACTCAACAAGCATAACATAAATCTTTAACTCTACTCCAGGTAGAAATTGTTCAAGTAGCAAAGATGCAACCCCTCCTTCATAATGTGGCAGGTTTCAATCTAGAGCTATTTTCTCATAAATAAGGACAACACTTTTGTTTAATAGACAAGAAAGGTGCTATTTGATTGATTGCACTAAAAGTTGTGAAATTATAGGGAAAGCAACAAATGAGTGAGGGACCAGATATGTTTGTGAATCCTTATTTGCGTGCAAAAGTGCTGGGTGCTGGGGATACACTGGTGAACAAAACAGACACGGCCTTCCTCTCCTCACAGAGCTCACAGCTCACAGGGAAGATGGATGGTGAACAAGTGCGAGGGTGCTTTACTTAATAGATCATAAGAAGTCATAAGTCCCATAGTCTCCTCTAGCTTTGGGCAGCCCCATTAACACCTAAACTCATTCCATTTGCAAATGCTTAGGTTTGAGTCATGGTAGCCAATTCACTGGCCTATCTGAGACCAGTCACTTAAGTTCTCCTAACCTCAGCTCTGTCCTCTATAAAATAATATAAGGGAAAATGCTTTCTGATCTGTGAAGCACATATGCTAATGTAAGACCGCATTATTTCTTGACCCAGTTATGACATTGAGTAGGTTATAGACCACCAAGTTGAAATCAAGAGATGTGGATTTCTCCCAGTTTGAAGTTGCTACATAAACACTATCTGCTATGGGCTAGGAAGGAATTCCGAGCCTTTGGGTGTATGGATGTAGCTTAAAGTATCTCAGTGCTGCCTTTATAATAGGATCACCGAGGGAGCCTTTAAAAACTTCTGATGCCCAGTTATATCTCAGACGTATTAAATCAGAACCTATGGGGTTGGGCCCCAGGCAATAGTATTTTTCAAAATCTCTCTGAGTGATTCTAATGTGCAGCCAGAGTTGAGGAATCTGTGCCATGAGTAATAAAGTCCTTCCTCTCTGACCCATGGGTCTTGTGTCTTCTGCCAGCACCCAAGAAACTGGCTGGCGAGCTTGCCAGTTTGCAAGCAGAGTGAAATCTCAGACCCTGAACAGTTCCTGACAAGATTCCAAAGGGGAGACTTTCTTCATTCCTGATGTTTTCTCTCAGTAACTAGAGTTCCATTAGAATTATAATCAGGTTTCTGTCTGCCCCTTTATTGACCGCACCACATGGGGGGTGGAGATTAGCTGACTGGTAAATTGGAGGATAGGGGCCTGCCCATGGCTCAGCTCCATCCCGATTTTTTTCTTAGGGCCTTGTTTTGCACAGGGAGTGGGAGTTCTCCTTTCTCCCTCAGGGTCTTGATTTCCCCATCATGCCTACAGTGGATGGAGAAACACGTCTACTTCTGGGTTCACTTAGCATGCCCATTGCACTCTTACACCAAACTACCCGCTTTAAGCTGGCCTCTATTGATAAGAAAGGTGATGTTTTGGCTTCTGATTGTTCTTTATTTATTACAGTACAGGAAACAGCATGGGCTTCATGCCCGTGTTCTGTTTCCCCTGCTCTCCAAATCCCACAGAGTGACATGGAACAGCGTAGGTGGATGCTGAGCATGCAGTGGGCTTGTATCAACGTTGGAAAACCTCAAGTGTGGGAATCCCAACGTTTTATGATGAGCTGCAAGCAAACTTACCGCAACTTTGCCTCAGAGAGAGACATTATCTTTATTATACTAATGGGAAACAAACCCAATCTCTCCTCCAGAGAGAGACACTATCCTTGTCTGCCGAAACCCAGAAGGAAATTAATGAACTGAGTGTGGCGGACAGCAGCACAGGACACTGTTTTGCTCGGAGGCCTCTGCTTTGCTGTTTAGAACCTGGGTGGGTAGTAGGACTGTTCCAGACATCAGAGGGGCTCGTTTTTCTCATGGATTTTAGATTTCATGATTAATTTAATCTAGAACAGAACCAAACCACTGGCTAAAATCAAAGGCAACCATAGCTTAGGTTAGAATTATGGCATTCAGTTTTTCTTCTGATATTTTCTGCCTCTTAAAGTGAAAAAATATCTGGATGGGAGGTGGTAGTGGGTGTTGGTTTCTGGCAATCTCCCCCCCCCCACCCCCACCCCCGGTTTTTTCGTGTGTGCGTATTTATTTATTTTTAGCTCCCACCAATAAGTGAGAACATGTGGTATTTCTCTTTCTGTG
>NW_007728275.1:48129-48635 GCF_000696425.1 Galeopterus variegatus | reverse complement strand
CACATTTTCCGTATCCACTCATCCGACGCTGGACATTCGGGCTGATTCCAACTCTTGGCTATTGTAAAGAGTGCTGCGATGAACATTGGGAAACAGGTATACCTTCGACTTGATGCTTTCCATTCCTCTGGGTATATTCTCAGCAGTGGGATAGCTGGGTCATATGGCAGATCTATCTCCAATTGTTTGAGGAACCTCCATACCATTTTCCATAGAGGCTGCACCATTTTGCAGTCCCACCAGCAATGTATGAGAGTTCCTTTTTCTCTGCAACCTCGTCAGCATTTATCGTTCAGGGTCTTTTTGATGGGGGTTGCATTGAATTTGTATATCACTTTGGGTAATATGGACATTTTCACTAGATTGATTCTTTCAATCCAAGAGCATGGGATATCTTTCCATCTTCTTGTATCCTCTCTAATTTCTCTCAGAAGTGGTTTGTAGTTCTCATTATACAGATTTTTGACATCCTTGGGGAACTCAATTCCTAAGTATTTTATTTTTTG
>NW_007728275.1:28213-45066 GCF_000696425.1 Galeopterus variegatus | reverse complement strand
CAATGTAATCTCCTTTTTCCTCCCCTTCTGGGATACCCATGACTCGGATATTTGAGCGCTTAAGGATGGCTGATATCTCTCTCAGATTTTCTTCAATGCCTTTGATTCTGTTTTTTTTTGTCTGCTTGTGTTATTTCTAACAGCCCATCTTCAAGTTCAGATGTTCTTTCTTCAACTTCGACAAGCCTGCTGGTTAAACTCTCCATTGTGTTTTTTTATTTCGCTGAATAGCTTCTTCAGTTCGGCAAGTTCTGCTACATTTTTTTTCAGGGNTCATTGTGGCAGGGGGTTTCACAGTCCACAGGTTTGACACTATTGCCTGAATGAGATGCTGATGGGTTGCCAATTTGGTATGGCTACCTCAGTGACTGGTCAGTTGGACACTAGTGTCAGGCAAGTCCAAAATTGACTACGGGGAAGATGGTGGGGCGCTTGCACCGCTCCCTCCAGGTGAGTCTCAGCTCCCGCGGCACTCCCACGTTGCATTCCTGAGTTGTGCTCCCGTGGTGACCACCACAGCCAGAGCCACCCCGGCCGCCTCTCGCTGCCCCTGTCTCTCCCAGATCCTGGTAGCACCGCAGGCTGCTC
This sequence comes from Galeopterus variegatus, assembly GCF_000696425.1. Lineage (NCBI taxonomy): Eukaryota > Metazoa > Chordata > Mammalia > Dermoptera > Cynocephalidae > Galeopterus > Galeopterus variegatus. The sequence continues at coordinate 44,478 of NW_007728275.1, read as the reverse complement.
AGACTCTCTCTGGCTCGCAGTTCCAGCAGCGCCCAGGGCCGGGGAGGTGACAGCCCCCTCCCCGGCAAATACCGCAGTCGCCGGACCCCGAGTCCCGGCGGCAGAGCTGCGTGGCAGCTGCGGTGAGGTCGGGCGCCGAGTGGTGGCCGCTCCCAGCGGCTTCTTCCCGGGGAGGATTTTGTAAATTTCACAAAATGGCGGGCACTCCAAACCTCAGTGCATGTATTATGAGACTCCCCTTCAAGGTCTCAGCAATCCTTCAGAGCAATCCACCTGGGTAGTAACAGCTACCCCCAGCACAAGAAAGGACACCAGGGATTCTGACTCACCATCAGGCTTTCTGAGTTCCTCTTCTTGCTGGTGGCCTCTGGGATCCTGCCGGCGCGGGGTGCGGGCAGCTCACTCCCTTCCCACAGCCATGGTTTCTCGACCTTGGGCAACTTATATAACCTCTCTGAGCTTTGGTTTTTCCAGGATCTAACATGTGAATAATAAATACCTATGTTTTGGGTGTGTCATGAGTATTAAAAGATGTAAGTAGTAGGTATTTAACTTCTCAGTGATGTGATCTGAGCCCTGAAGGGAAGAGAATTGCTTCTCCTTCTTGCTCACTTCAGTAAGATGGGCTATTGGAAAAATCCTCGAGTCTCGTATTTTATCTTTATGCAGGAAAACTCTGCTCTTGCTCCACTGTCAGCATCTGGTATGTTTATGTAAGTAAAAAGCAGTTTAGCAAAGAGAATTTCTGATGATGCCAAATAATATCTAGGGTTTTTTTTACTGGTATAATGTTATTAGGCACTTAACAAATAGCTGTGTGTTAGTTACTTGCATGTTACATCTCAACTCCTTACAACAGCTCTGCAAAGGAAATAATACTGCTGCCATTTTTCAAATGAAGTTGTTACCTGTTTATGGTCACGTGGCTTGGATAGGGCTGGCATATTCTAGGTCAACAACTAAGGTGTATATAAAATATAACTTTATTTTATATTGACAACTTTTTTTCTATTATGAGCTTCAGATTCTCTTGGGTGGTGGAAAATGTAACCTCAGTTACTTTGGAGGTTCTCTCTTTTTCCCAGGTTGCATCTTATTGTATGTAGTGGAGGTGGGTGCTACATGGTAGTTAAGGCACTGATGGGAAAGGGAATATAATCCTCCACGTCATCATTCATTCTTGCTGTATCTGCTGAGATATGCTTGTGTCTCTTCCATCTTCAGTCACTGGCCCATGCAGGCTGCTGCATGCAAACACCCATCTCTACTTCATAGTCGTTCCAGGGGCCCTAGCTTGCAATGCCATGTCTCAGCTGCTCTTGATTGCAAAGAAAACATTCAATTGTTCTTGCAATGTCTGCCCAGACATCTCATGCAGCCTTTTTTACTCTGGGGTCTTGCCACTTTACATGGTTTTACCTGGGAAAGGAGGCAAGGTCCCCTTTGCTCTAAGACTCTCTAAAATTATCTTGTGGTTTCTGTCCTCCCTCTTTTTCCAATGATCCTTCAATAAGAGGCACATATAAGACTAAGAGAAGCTCCCCTTTGTGGAGAATACAGCCCATCCCAGCATATAAGCTGTATTTTTTTTTTTTTTTTTACTGATTCTTTCTTTGTTCATGTTCTAAGGAATCATTTATTTTAAAAATTATTTTCTGAGGTATAATTTATATACATTAAAATGCACAGGTCCTAAATATACAGTTCAATAAGATTTGGCCAATGTTCACAGTTGTGTAACTCACACCCATATTAAGATATAGAACATGTCCATCACCCCAGAAAATTCCTTCATGCCCCTTTCTAGACAACTCCCATCTCCAACCACTTTTCTGATTTTTATAAGTATATGTTAGTTTTGGCCTGACTTGGAACTTCATATCAATGGAATCATGTAATATGTATTCTTGTATATGGCTTTTTTTCCCCACTCAACATCAGGTTTTTGAGATCCCAGGAGTATTTTTAATTTCACTCTTAAATCGTTATGTATTCTATTCCTTGAGGCCTTTCAAAACTACCTAAGACTATGTAGCCCCAAAGCCTGAACTTTAAAAATTCAAAAGCTTTTTCTTTGCTCTTTTGTTATATCATTTCTTCCTTTTGATCAAAATTCATCTGTTTTAGCAGTAAAAAGGTCAAGAAGTACCAGGAAATGTGGAGAGAACTTTAATTAATAACTCCAAGAATTATCCCATCAGAGTCAACATCAGAGTCAGTATTTCAATCTAGGGTTCTCTGACCCTCAAACGTCTGCTCTTAACAACTGCCCCCAAATTTTCCTAGAAGATTTTTAAAAATTGACTGCTGAGAAGAGGGAGAAAAATGAAGTTATTTTGAAAACTGAGTTGCCATTCACTAGAGACAAGTGCCGAAAAAGCATTCTCAAACCAAAGGGAATAAGGCAGATAAGCTAGCATTGGTGCAACTCGATGAACGCTAAACAAAAAAAATTAAGGATCAGTGGTGAAGGTCCTCACTGGTGAGATTAAGCCTTCTGAAGAATATCCATGAATAAAAATAAACAGAACAAGCATGGCAGAACAAATTAAGTGCCTTTCCCTGCCAAGTGCCTTTTCCCTCATGGTTTGTAAGATTAGTGGAGTTCGGCTCTGCCACTAACTAGCTGTGTAGCTTTGGGCAAGTATCATCACTTTTCTGAGCCTCAGTTCCTGCAACGCTAAAATGAGAGGATTGTAGTAAGTGGCACCATGCTTCTTTCTTCTAACTCAAAGTCACAATGAATCAACTTTTGTAGTGCCCAGCAAATGAGCAAAATAGTGTTCACATAACCCAAAGATCCTTGCCAAAGATCTAGCTAGCTGCATGACCCACATGGAGATTACAATTGTGTTTTCTACTTGCATGAGGAATGGCATATTCACTGTTTGGATCCACCATGTGAGTGTGGAATGAAAAGAGATGAAAATGGCTTCGCCATGTTTTTGTGTTTTTATTCGGTAGTACTAGCTATGGAGTGAAAGAAACGATGTTATGGTCCTCTTGTCTGTAAGCACAATAATGTGACTTTTGGAATAAATTCAATTTTGGTGACAGCCAAAAAAATTCGTGGTTTGCAGTGTCATGGAAAGGTCTAATTCTTCCAAAGGACATAGGTGCATCCTATCTTAATTTTGAATTTACATAAATGAGAATATCGTGGATCTTTGAGCTATAATAATAACAAACCAATATGTACCCAGAACTATACTGTATTTTAGAATATCTCACCAGTACCATTATTACTGTATTACAATAAATATTAAAGGTGAGGTTGAAATATTATTGTTACCAGTATAGATAATTAATTCACCCAAGGTCAGAAAACTAATTATGGAATATTTTAACTATTACACGTAGGAGTTTACTTGGATGTCATTTCAGGATTCATTTTTATATGCCTTACTGCTTCTGAATTTATCTTAACATTTTCGTCTGTTTTGTTTGTTCAGTCCTAAGGTTTTATTTGCTTTAGGGAGTCTCATGAAAAAATGGCTGAATCAGCTTATGCTGAAATCCTACTTTTGGCATACTGAAGAAAGACACAAATAATAGATGGAAATGGTTAAAATTTGATGATTCCTTGAGATTCCATAGGGATGAGTGTCTTAGTTTGTTTGGCTGCTATAACAGAATATCTTAGACTGGGTAATTTATAAATAATAGAAATTTATTTTCTCACTGTTCTGGAGGCTGTAAAGTCCAAGATCAAGGTGCCAGCAGATCTGGTGTCTGGTGAGGACGTACTCTCTGCTTCAAACATGGCACCTTCTAGCTGTGTCCCTTGGGCCTCTTTTATAAGGCACTAATCCCTAATCACCTAATCAGCTTCCAGATGCCCCACCTCTTAATACCACCACGTTGGGGATTAGGTTTTAATATATGAATTTTGGGGGGACACAAATGTTCAGACCATAGCAAATGACAGAAGAAAATGTACTGAGATAGTCTTCAAAGTTTCTGAATTTTATTCAGGCTATTACTTTGCCACCTGTTCTATGCATTTGTGAAGTGTTTTTCTTCAGAGAAAGGTCCTCAAAGAATAGTGACCCGGCAAGGCACATGGCATGCAGAACTCCCCATAGGAAAGCACTCTCTGCCTATGTCCTTTGTTCTGACACTCAGGGCAGCTCTGGGCAGACAGAGCCTCACTCCAGGAGATGGCTTCGCAACATGTGACACAACCCCCTCCTCCTCTTAATGCATGCCAATGACTGGGCCTTTTCTGGAATAACATAAAAGCCTGAACAGAGTGACTCATCTGAAATGACTTACAATAATAAAATAGCACTCAAAGAGCCTTATGGAAATGTCTGAAGTTCCAAGGCAGATGTTTTCCAAGGCTTGTTGAGCATAACTTTGGAGAATACTGGGCTACTTATTTAAATAAACTAGGTCTAGCTCTTTTTCATTTAGGAGTGCAGGCTTCTTAAAGAGACAGATCAGCAGAATAACTTGAGGTTCAGGTTTAGAAACTAAGATTTTTCAACGTCATGATTGTTCTTATTTGCTTTCCTAAGGAAGGGACCAAAGCACAGCTATTTCTCAGTGCCAAACAAATGTGTTAACAGTTATTAGGGAAGAGGGAGAAAAGCACGGATTGATATGGCAGGGAAAAATTTCTTACAGTTTATTTCAAAACCAATATCTAAACGATTTTATGAGACAAAAATTTCCTGGAAAATATTATTTATTATGAGGGCATTGTTTGTTATAATCTTGGTATAATACAAAATAAATGCTTTCAGCTATGACCTGCCTGGGGAGGAGGTGAATGGATAGTGAGAGGGAATTGAATTGGTATTTATTGGCCATTTGGTATAAGGGAAAAAACATTGAATTTAGAAATTAGAAGAGCTGGATTTGTTACAAGTTAGTTATGAGACATTGGATAAGTCACTTAGCTCAGTGCATCTCAAACTTTACTGATTCTGAAAGAGTCACATGGAGAACTTGTTAAAACACAGATTCCTGGATCCCATCCCTGGAAATTTTGATTCACTAGGCCTAAAATAGGGCCTGAAATTCTGTATGTCTAGCAAACTGCCAGGTGAGGCTGATATTGCTGATCTGGGGAGCACACTCTGAAGAGCAAGGAAGTCTTAGACTAGACTCTCCTTATTTTTAAGAGGCATCTTCCTATGTTAGATGATTACTTAGATCTCTTCTGGGCCCATAAAATTCTCTGAGGCCTGATTTTATTCCACTTGCCTTTCTCGAAGTGTCTGTAATTTTTCTTTCTAATGGAGATGGCTAATGGTAGGGCATAAATTAGATCAGCGAGGGAGAAGCTGTCTTGGGGAAAATTTGTTGCTGTGGATGTATTAACCATTAGCAACAGGTGCCTACTTAAGTATTTTGCATTCAATTTTATGTTTGAGTCTCCTAAGTGAAATGGAATGAATCCCCTGGAAGGCTTGAGTTTGAGTCTTGACTCTGATACTTACTAGCCCCATGACCTTAACCTTTATCAATTTTTCATCTGTAAAATGGAGAAACCAATTCCAGGTCCTTTTTCTATTGGTGGTCCCTAGATATGCACCTGCAAGCTCATTGTAGGTTGTAAGCAGTTATACAAGTGAAAGGAATGACCATGGGCAAGACCTAGTAAGCAGGAATCACAGCACAGTGACACTGAGCTGGTTTTAGGGTGATTCATTAGAGGCCATATGGTTTCCCAACACCACTATACAAGCAGTATGGATCTTTGTTGCAGCTCTGTACCTTAGTTTGTCCACAGGAATGTCTGTTACACACTTTGTAAGGACTGGCACTGAAAGGAGAAATTGAAAACTGATAACCGTATGAGTAATGGAAGCAGAACCACTATGAGTATTATGGAAGAAGAAATTTGTAATAAAAATTAGAACTTATTATTGAAGGAAGAGCTGGGGAAGCAAACACTGGAGAAGGGGAGGTGGGAGCTGAGGGGTCAGGGAGGATTGCTAACCAGTGCTGGCATCAGAGAATGAGTCAGAGCTTCCGAGGAGACCCTGGGGCTTGGCAGGTCCTGTGGCTGTGGTTGAACCACAGAAGGGAACTGGTAGAATTGTCATGGGAAGTTGTTGGCTCTTTGTGGCCACTGCCTCTGTAAGTTTGCAGAGAAGCATCTGGTGGTGGTCCTGGTATTGCTGCTGCAACAGGGACTGGCAAGCTGGGTGTGGAGGCCAGGAGAGTGATGACCAGCTGGAATCTGCTGATACCTCTACATCTGTGTCTCACCACCTGTAACCAACTACGGCCTTCAGAGTGTAATGGGTGCTGTGTCCCTTTCATCTCACAAATGTTGTACAACCTCACCTTTGGCCTACTCTAACTCAGACCTGTACAGGAAAGGAGGTTCAGGAAAACTTAGTTCCCGGCATAAAAAGTTGACAATAGGATAATCTAGCACAATATCTGGCAGCATTTCTTCTTCTTTATTTTTTTTTAGTTTTTATTGAATCATAATTAATTATACATATTTTTGGGGTTCAATGTTGACACATGTTGATCAAATCAATATTACTAGCATAATATTGTTACAAATTGTTCTTATTTTGTATGACCCTTGTCCAATCTCTCCCCATCCCCGTATCCCTCTCCCACCTAATTACCCTGGATTTCTTTTCTGCTTCTGAAAGAGTAATGGTTACTCTGTTGATTTGTGCCTAGGTGATCTGACTAATGCTGAGAGGTGTGTTCAGGTCCCCAATATTATTGCAGAGCAGATGCTTCTTCTGTCACTCTGGAATGGGCCTTGTGGAGAGAGACATCCTCTTCTTTTCTTCAATTTCTCCTGGTGACTCTCCTTGTGTCAATGCACACCGGTGGCCGGAGGACAATCTGTGTGTAGGTTGTGGCATCTAGCCACTTTCGCAGCAGCCATGGTTATTGTGGTTGCTGTGGTGGGCCACCCACATGGAGGTGGTGTTTTTGGCATGCTCCTTAACTAGTTGGTTGTGGTGATGGCAGTATGCCTGGTTGTGGGAGGGGGGTCCGGTCCCTGGATCAAAGCCTCAGGATCCTGGGTGGGCCCTGTGGTGCTGGAAGTGTGCCTGGTTGTGGGAGGAGGTTCCTGTCCCTGATTCCATGCTTCAGGATCCCAGGCAGGCCCCATGGTGCTGGTGGTGTGCCTGGTTGTAGGCAGAGGGTCCAGTCCCTGGGTCCATGCCTCAGGACTTCAGGCAGGCCCCATGGAGCTGGCAGAGTGCCTGGTTGTATCCCCTTTCTGGCTTGGTAACCCAGGGGACTTCCAGTCCTTCCAGGTGTTATAGGTGTTCTTTGGTGAAATGAGACCTTTACTAGTTAATATCAAACTTTGTCTCTGGTTGTGGGTACCCTGTTTTTTTTTTGTTCTGTGTTGGATTATTTGCTGTTCCCACCACTTAAACTCTGTGCTGGAACTAATTTGTTGTCCTTTGCTTACTTCTAAAATGGGTGAACTTCCTGTGAGGACCAGCACTTGACCTGTGTGGTTTAGCAAAAATGCTGCTTTGCTGCTACTTCCCTAGGGAAGGCTTTTTGTGCAGATCAGATTTTAATGGTTGACTTTATAGGTGCACCTGGGTTGTGTAGAAACTCTGATCTGGGCCCGAGTCTTTTCAGCAAACTGCACCCCCTGCAATTCTGTATTCCTGACCAGTCTCCTCTGAGTGGTCCTGTACTGATTGGGGGTAGATCAGCTGTCCTTGCTGTGCCCCAGTGTTCCCCTGGTGGGCCTGTCTACCCCACTGCCTGTGCTAGAAACACTTCCCATGGGATGGGCTGTGCTCTGGTCCCTTGTGGTGACTCACTGGCCTCTGAATGGCTCCTTTTTTCCATTTGTTGTTGCTCCTCAATCCTATGTGGGTCCACAGGAACCCTATTAGTGGCCTTGCTGTCCTGGGGGCCACCAAGGCCCTTTTCTCCCCTGCTGTCTCCATGCAACTCCATCCAAAGGGCACAGCTGTGGCTTTTGCCAACTCCTGCTCTGTGTGCTCAGCAGCTCCAGCCTGAGAATGGCTGGGGCTTGAAATGGTGGGAGAGGTTTTTTCTTTCTCTCCATCATGGCTTCTCTGGCTTTCATGCACTCCTTAGGTCTCTCCTCCTCTTCCCCTGAGCTCTAGTGGCCCTAGCTGGGCTGTTGTTGCTTTTTAATAGTTGTAAATTAGTTTATTTGTGGGAGACAGTGACACTGGGGAGCGTCTATTCTGCCATTTTTACCAGAAGTGATATCTGGCAGCATTTCTGAAGCATACACTGACTGAATAAGGAGATGTCTCCTTATCATACGGGGACAAGTCATTCATCTCTAAAAGGGATGGAAAACAGCACTGTATATAAAGAATAAGATATATTCAATCCCTTGAATAATAAATTGTAGTCATGTAAGCATCTTGAGAATGCACAAATATATATAAAAAGTATCTATAAGGCCTTATTTGTGTGGATGTACACACAACTACACAATCACAAAATACAAGCAATCTTTAGTAGTAAGCAATAGAAGATCACAGGACTCTCATCTATACACGATGTACTAGCAGGCTCTGGAACACCAGGACACACTATTAGAAGTGGGAGCAGCACCATATGTGGTTCCTGGAGAGTGTCTACTCAGTGTGTGGACAGTAGGCAAGGCAGAAAGGGTAAAAAATGTATTGTGCATGTACAGTTGATCCTTAGTACTTGCGACTTCATGTGTGTAAATTTACCTACTGGCTAATATGTATTTGTAACATGTAAATCAATACTTGAGGCACTTTCTTGGTCATTCACAGACATGCTCAGGGCAGTGAAAAATTTTAGCCACCCAATGCACACATTCCCAGCTGAGGCCAAACAAAGCGACACTCTGCCTTCTTGTTTCAGCTCTCATATGCAAATGTCCTTTTCATGGTCTGTCTGCTTAGTGCCATGTTTTTCACATTTTTATGCCTTTTATGGGTGATTTTTCTGTTTAAGGTGGCTCTCAATCATAGTGCTGAAGTGTCCCTAAGCATAATAAGGCTGTGATGTGCCTTACAGAGAAAATACATGTGTTAAATAAGCTTCATGTAGACATTAGTTACAGTGCTTTTGGCCAGAAGGTCAGTGTTAACCAATCAATACTATATATTAAACAAGGTGTCTTCAAACAGAAACATGCAAAAAACAAGGTTATGTATTGATCAGCAGATAAAAATGTTTTGACCAGGGGCTCACAGGAACCTAACCCTGTATTTCTCTGGAAGCAATGCTTCTGTATTCACTAATACAGTATTCAAGTATTTATGGTGACTTTATAACTACTGCAAATAATGAGACTGAACTGAACATCCTAAGAGGAAGGATAGATTGTTTTCTGCCTCTCAGAAAGGCATAGATATAATGAGGAAAAGCAGATACCAATCTGTCACACTTTGGTTAATGCCTGAAATGATATTCTTAGTTTGGTGCTTTGCCAGCCCATTGCAACACACATACCTCTAGGGTGATTGTCCTTTAAGCCTTACCTGCCAATTACACTTTAGTATCAATAAAGTGCAAGTATTTTTCTGAGATCAAGTTACTACAGGAATCGGAAAGTAGGAGAGTTTGAAATTGGCTAGTCGAAGCTGGTGGGGAGAAGATTCCACAAAAATGGAGAGGGGTTGAAGCAAAAGGAACTGGGGTTCCACAGACAACATTATGGATATGTTTTGCTTTATAAATTTTGTATTTTAGTTTTATTGGTGAATATCTTATTCTCTTTTATTTGCCAGCAGATTGTAAACTCCTTAAGAATCAGGCATTAAAAGTACTTGAATATTTGAAACTTTCCTGCGTATTGTTGTTTTTAGGAAAATTGTCTTTGAGCCAATATTTGCTTACATTACCTGCATAATATCCATATATTTGACATTCTTGCTGTAGGTCAGCTATCTTTGATGTCTGGATAGAACATCTTGGTTATTGAAAAACAAGGATAGCCATGAAAAAACAGAGCTTCATATACCAGTGTACAGTGTTCTGCTCTTCATGGACGAATATTGAGGAAAACAGAGAAGAAATATCCACCTTGGGATTGTTTTCTTTTTTCCTTTCTCAATCCCTCTCCCTCATCTCACCAACTTCTTCAGACATAGGTGATATTTCAAATATTCCAATATGCCATATGCTCACTTATTTTGAGGTCTTGCAAAGTGGCTTCTTGTTGTGACATATACTTTCCTACACCTTTGTCAACCTCTTAGCTGCTTTTCATTTTCAGGTCTCTCATCTTAGACTTCCCCTCATTCAGACTTCCTAGGCTCCCCAGGGGTTCATTAGGTATGGCACTGTGTGCTTCTCATATAATATCCTCATGTGGCACTGTGTGTTCCTTATATAATAGCACCCTTCGCATAGGATGAAAATGCCTTTCTTACTTTCTAAGGTCTTTGCTGGACTAAGCCTCAATAAAGATTTGAGAAAACTTGATCTTGATTACCCATGTAAGCAGTAGTTACATGGTAGGCATGGGGAATATAATGGCTGAACAGATAAATAGCTAGCATGTCTCTTTCAATTTTGAGTCAGAAAAAAGGGAAACATTTCAATAGGCTTTTCTAGCCCCTTGACAAGAACTTCTGAATATTATTAACTTTTCCCATGCCTTGAGTCTATGCAGTTTAATTTAAATATCATAATATCATAATTGTACTTAGCAGACAGCTATAGCTTCGTAACAAAGAATCACAAGATCTTAGTGGCATACTAATTGATGCTTATTTTACTCATGGATCTATGGGTCACCTGGGGAAGCTCTGCTTTATGTTTTTTGTTCTGAGAGTTGGCTGGGATGAATTTTTCCTTGTGATTCATTTTGGGAACCACATTAAAGGGTTAGCAGTTATGCAGGAGAATTCTGCTCATAGCAATGCAAAGTCACACTCAATCGTGCAAACAAATCTCAAGCCTCTGCTTGTGTCATGTGTACTAAATCCTAATGTTTAAAACAAAGGTCAGGGGTAGAATGGGAACTAGTCCGCCCCTCTGGGAAAATGTTGACAAGTTTCCTTGGGAGGATGGACAGAGATAGGGTTTTCCAGTCTAATAATTTTGCTTTACTTCTTGGAAGTCTGAAAGAGGACATCAGATGTTTTGAAATAGTATCAGGAATTGGTGAGTCCTGTCCTGCCTGAAAATGTTCAGAACATCTCCTCTCTGGGTAAGTAAAATCTCCCTAAGCAGGGTCTTTCCAGAGAAATAGAGTCACTAAGACACAAAAACACTGAAGGACTGCTTTATATTGAGTGCACCCTCCGCAAATAACTCACAAAACTATTTAATTCTGATGATGCCTGGCAATTTACAGAGATGAACAGTGGATCTTCCCATGGCCGTGGTAATAGCAACAGCAGGGCTTTGCAAAGGAATTTTGAGATTGCTGGCAACACCAAAATCATTAGTGCCCACCAGGGAGATTTTCTTCTATGGCTTTTATTGCTTACTTATAAAATTTAAATCTTTACTCCACTTGGAATTTAGTTTTAAATGTGGTATGAACTAGGGATTAAATTTTAGTTTCTTCAACATGTGTAGACATGTGTGACAATACCATTTATCAAATTAGCTGTTGTTTTTCTACTGAATTTAAATACTACCTTTATCCCATCTTATATTTTAATATATTTACTGGAATCTACTTCTGGGGACTAATCTGTAGTTTACTCTAATACTTTACATGCACATCTCTATGCTAATACTATATTATTTTAACTATACTGGTTTTAATATCTAATGTTTAATATCTAAGTCCTGCCACATAGACTCTAATCTTCTCTTAATTTTCTTAGGTGTTTAGACTTATATGTACTTACATGCACTATTTAGTATATATTTATGTACTGAAAAATTCCCATCAGGATTATAATTCATATTTCACTGAAATATATATTAGTTTTAGGAGAATGACTTCTTATGATAACAAGTCTTTCCATTGAAGCATATGTATGTCTGTCTATTCAGGTGTTGTTTTATACCTTCAATAAGATGGTATGATTAGGACAAAGACAAGGCCAGTGCGGCTGAAACAGAAAGCCAGAGAGGGAAGGGAGAGATTACTGACCACAACCTGGAGGTCATTCTCACTCTTCAACATGACTATTGAAGATTTATTATGTGTTGATGTTCAAGTTTATTTCTCAGAGGGTATTTTCTTATCTCTATTATTTTCAAGTTCTGGAGGAAGCTATACCGTCTTATTTCTCGCTGCAAAAGCAATCTTGTTTTTATAACTTGTTAAAGCACTTGTTAAAGATTACCATTGAAGAGACAGAAAGGAGAATGGTGGCTGCCAGGGGCTGGGGGGAGGGGAAATGGGGAGTTAGTGTTTAAAGGATTCAGAGTTTTGGTTTGCGGAGAAGAAAATGTTCTGGAGATGGGTGGTGGTGATGGTTGTGCAACAAGGTGAATGTAAGTACTTAATGCCACTAAACTATACTCTTAAAAACGGTTAAAATGGTCAATTTTATGTCATGCATATTTTACTACAATGAAATAAAACAAACACAGCATGGGATTAGCTTGAATCGAATCACAGTCAATGTCGTCTATACAGGGTGTGGAGACAGTATTTGTTTCTTGCAGTTAATATTTTTAGGGAAATCATGATAGCTGTTACTATGCTAACCTTCAAAGAGGAAAGGCAGAGACATTTTAAAAGCTACTATTTTTTAGTAGCCTACAAAATTTGTTTGTGTCAGGTTTTTTTTGTACAATAGAAAATGTACAAGTCTTCAAATAGCAATTTATACTAAATGAGAATGACATCTATCTAAGAAAATGTTAAAAAAAGGGATTAAAACTGAAATTAAAATTAGCAATGAGAAATTTCAAAGATTACACCAATTTCTGAGGCTATATCCATCTATATCAATTGAGGAACTCTGACATTGGACATGTTTCTTATTCTTGCTTTAAGACACATCTTGGCAAAATGGTAAAGTAGCAGGCACCATTTGTTTTTGGCATCCTCCCATTTCCCGTCTGTGCCCAGTCTTTATATTCTGCTACCCCTTTCCTCATCTTTCAAGTGTCCACTGTCCTTTGTGCTACTTTGATCCCTTTTGTCTGAGATACAGCCTAGCACTGAGAAAAACACATGTGCTATGAGTTAGACAGTACAGAGTTTGAATATTAGTTTGAATTTACATAAGATTCTCTGACCTTATGTCAATTAACTGTTCTGTGCGTTGGTTTCCTCATTCATGATATGGCGATGCCCCTGCCGCCTATTTCACTACTACACAATGTTACTTTAAAAGCACCAAACCAGTGCCTGCGTTTCTAAAGAACGTGATGTGATGAGTAAATGGTATTCCCTTCCTTCTTCCTGCTCAGCCTCACCCAGCCCTGACTTCCTGTAAAGACTTGGCCCATTCATTTATCTCTCCTTCTTTTCTTCACTCCCAGTCCAACTCCCATCAAAAATGCAATTTCTTTTTTTTTTATTGTGGAAAAACATATATAACATAAGAGGTTTCATTTGAAGGATTTTTTTGTTTGTTTTTAAAGATGACTGGTAAGGGGATCTTAACCCTTGACTTGCTGTTGTCAGCACCACGCTCTCCCAAGTGAGCTAACCGGCCATCCCTATATAGGATCCGAACCCGTGGCCTTGGTGTTATCAGCACCACACTCTCCCAAGTGAGCCACGGGCCGGCCCCTTTAAGCATTTTAAAACATACAATTGTGTGGAATTAATAACATTCACAGTGCTGTTTTGTAACCACCACCTCTACCTATTTCTAACACTTTTTTGTCATCCTAAATATAGACTCTGTACCCATTAAGCAGTAACTTCTCATTATATACCCCCTGGCCCCCCATTTCTGGTAACTTCTAATCTGCTTCTGTCTCTGAATTTTTTCTTTTTAATTTACTTTTTCTTAATTAGCCCATGATAATTGTATACATTTCTGGAGTACAATATGATATTTGGGTACATTCATACTGTGTGCAATGATTATATCAGGGTGTTTAGCATATCAATCAACCTCAAACATTTGTGTGCTGGGAACATTCAACATCATCTCGACTAGCTATTCAAGGGTGCACAGTAATTTGTTGTTGCCTATAGTTTCCCTATATTGCTATAGAACACTAGATTTTTTTTCTAATTGGAATTGCATTTAATCTATAGATCAATTCTATGAGAATCAACATCTTTACAATATTGATTCTATCTCCCCATAAGCATGGTATCTCTCTGTATCTTAATATCTCAATAAATTAAGGTCCTTCTTAATTTCTCTCAGCAATATTTTATAGTTTTACCTTTAAGTGCAGAGGTCTTGCATATATTTTAAAAAATAATTATTTATAGGTATTTCATGATATTGATACTGTTATAAAAATACTGATTTTTAAATTTCGTTTTCCAATTGTTTGTTGATAATATATAGAAATAAAATTAAAATTTTCTATATTGACCTTATATCCTTAAACCTTGCTGAATTTACTTTTTAGATTTAGTAGGATTTGGGGGTAGATTTCTTTGGATTTTCTGTGTGCAAAATCATGTCATTGTAAATAAAGATGATTTTACTTCTTTCCCAGTCTTCATGACTTTCATTTCTTTTTCTGCCTAATGGAAAGACCTCAAGTACAATGTTGAATAGAAGCATGTAAATAGACATCCTTAGTTTGTTTCTGACCTTAGAGAGACAGTGTTCCATATTTTATCATTAATTATGATGTTAGATATAAATTTTTTATAGATGCCTTTTATCAGATTCAGTATATTCTGTTCTACTCCTAGTTTGCCTAGAGGTTTTATCATGGAATTGTGTTGAAATTCTTCAAGTTCTTTTCCTGGATCTACTGAGATGTTGATATTTTTCTTCTTTATTCTGTTAATAGGATGAATTACGTTGATTGTTTTTCTCATATTTTAACGAACCTGGCATTTTTTTGGTGATAAACCCCACTTGGTCATGATGTGTTACCCTTTTTATGTATTGATGGATTCAGTTGCTAATATTTTGATAAGGACTTTTGCATCTCTTCATGAGTAATACTGGTCTGCAATTTTCTTTTCTTGTGGTGTATTTGTCAGGTTTTGATATTATGAATCTATCAGCTTCCTAGAAAGAGTTGAGAGGTGGCCCCTTAGAACACTAGAGTCTGTACTTCCTATCTCTCTACAATTTTGTATCCATTGACCGCCCTCTCTCCCATCCCTCTGCCCCCTCTGCTTACCAGTCTCTAGTAACCACTATTCAACTCTCTACTTCCATGAGATCAACTTTTTTTAACTTCCGCATATGAGTGAAAACATGTGGTATTTCTCTTTCTGTGCCTGGTTCATTTCACTTAACATAATTTTCCCCAAGCTCCTCCATGTTGCTTCAAGTGGCAGAATTTCATTCTTTTTTATGGCTGAGTAGTATTCCATTGTGTGTGTACATGTGCATGTGTGTGTGTATATACACACTACATTTCAAAAATGCAATTTCTGCAGTGTAACAAATCTTAACCACTTGTTTGTTGAAAAGTAATCTGGATTAAACTAATGCACAACAAGTGGAGAAAAGATACCTTGTCTGCTAAACTGCTTGCTGTGGTTGTTGCACATTAAAAGAAGATGCTTCTTAGCCTGACTATATCTGTAACTGTAGTCATTTCAGGTGTAATTCAGAGGAGATATTTTGGGTACATTATGGCAATGGAAAATCAATTATTGCTCATTTGGAGAGTTTTATCTTTTGTTTAAAAATTTTAATTAAAGATTTTAAGGTATAATTCCTTTGATAGATAGCTGGCTATGTCATAGGTCATGCTGCTTAAACTGCAGAGTGGGTGGTTACTGTAGGGTTAGTAAATAATAACAGATAGGTATTAAAATGTGTCTAAAAACATTGGATATTTGATGGGAAGAGGAAACTTGGAGCAAATTCCCAGAAAGAAGGAAATCAGGAAAGTGTCTGAAGAAGACGAGAAGAGGGAGAAGGAGAGAGAAGGCCCATGTCTGCCTCTGTTGATCAGAATAAGTAAAAATGTTTCTGCGAGGATTAGGAGGTAGTAATGCAGTTGAGAAGAAAGGGCTTATGAAATTCATGGCTCTGTCATGGCATTCATGGCTCTTTCTGGGAACAAAACGTGTCTCTTCCTCAGCTTCTTCTTGGGGCCAGGGGGTCCAGAGCTCAACTTGCTGCCTTTCAGCTCCGCATTTCAAGAAGTCTTTTCTTGTGTCAGCTCGAGGGGCAGTGGTTCTATATTTTGGAAAGGACATTTCCCAAATCTCAAAGTACTGACAGTAATGGAGAGTTCCTCCTTTTTTTTTTTTTTTTTTTTTTTTT
>NW_007728275.1:24687-27930 GCF_000696425.1 Galeopterus variegatus | reverse complement strand
TTCTGACCGGTAAGGGATTGCAACCCTTGGCTTGGTGTCGTCCGCACCGCACTCAGCCAGTGAGCGCACAGGCCATCCCTATATAGGATCTGAACCCACGGTGGGAGTGCCGCTGCACTCCCAGCACCACACTCTCCCGAGTGAGCCACTGGGTCAGCCCAAGTTTCTCCCTTTTTAAATCTGGTTTTCACAAGCTGCTGCAGGAAATGCCCAGGGCTCCCAAGCCAGGGTGGTGGTGGTGGGGTGGCAAGGGCTTCAGCCACACTCTCTGACATCTGTACCCAGCCCAGCAATGACCAAGCAACCGCTGGAAGCCCCCTGGTCTCCCCTGCAGGAATGAGGGGTGCCACAGGCATCAACCCCACCCCTCCTTTTTCCTCCTTCTCCCACCCTATTTCCTTCCCCTTTCCCCTCTCCCCCTCCAACCCAACTGCTCTGCAAAAACATCATAGAATGTGTAAAAAAGTAATATTAATAAATAAACTTAAAAAAGGCAAATCTGGTTTTCAGTATTCCATTTAGGTGAAAATGGATAAAATCAAACAATTAGTATGTTCTTTTCAGTTGCTGGGCAATGAGAGAAGTGCTTTTCTTAGAATCAAACATAATTCAAAATGGAACAAGTATACCATTTACTAAATAATGTGTTTCCAAGAAAACAGTGCTATATAGGTGGTCTTGCCACTACCGGACTTTATCACTCACATTGTGCAAGCATGGAAAATAGCAGTGAGCAAAGAGGCAAATGTGAATGGAGGAGGGTGTTTTTGCTTCAATAATGAGCACTTTCCTCCTAATGGAATTTACAAGTAGATCTCTCCAACTGAAAAAAAAAAAGGTGAATTGATTGCTTCTTGGCTGTCCATTCAATGATGACTCAAAATCATCCTTGACAACTTGATCTTTCAACATAAGCAGTTACCATAAAGCTATGGTACCATGGACCTTTCCATATATACTTTCACTTTCTAAATTTCAATAGTAATAGGAAATATCTAGAGCCAGTGATTTTTAAGGTTTCAAGAGCAATCACTTTTTCAGCTGTGTGCTTTATAATCCTGATATGAATTATTTTTTCAATGATATGACATTTTGTCATTACTATTTTTAGTATTTACCTCTAATAATAGTTACAAGACTTACAGAAATGTCTTTTTACTTCCTTTCACAGAAAAGGTAAAAATGAAGAGGCTAAGGAACCACATATATTTTTTTGTTTCTTTTTTTTCTTGGAATTGTATCATTTGAAGATGGTTAACTATACTGAACCAAAATCACTTAAATATGAAATTTGTGCCAACTGTGTGCAGGACAGAGTAGTGGAATTTGGGAGAGTTTCATGGAAATACACACAGTATGTCCTTTGGTCTAAGTTGTTTATAATCACCATTAGATCAAAAATCCATAAAACAGGATACTAAAAGACCAACTTTTCTTTTTGAAAAAATATGCAGTACTCATTTAATCTTATATTAACTTTATGAGACAGGGTTATTATCATCCTGATTTTATAGATGGATAGCTGAGGCTTAGAGAAGTTGAGCTAGGTAGTGGCAGAGCTGGGGTTCAAACCCAAGCAAAGTTCCCTATTGTCTGAGTTTTTAATCATTCTGCAGCATGGCTTCACTAAAAGAGGCAAAATCTAAAACGATGACAATGATGATGACAACAACAAACAAAGAAGACAGTGACTGAGATATAAGCAATGTCTCACATCCTTTAGAATGTTAGTGCAGGGAGAAATTAAAACACCATCTAGTCCAGTTCTCTCATTGCCGGGCACTTAAATAACTGTTTATTGATTGTACAAGTTTGTTTTCTGTTGCTTATAACAGAATATGTGAAGCTGGGTAATTTATAAAGAAATGAAATTTATTTTTTACAGTTTTGGGGGCTGGGAAGTCCAAGGTCAAGAGAGAACATCTGGTGGGGACCCTGCAGTGTTCTGAGGAAGTGCATGGTATCACATGGTGGGAGGGAAAGAGCGTATGCTCTCTTCCTCTCCTTATAAATTCACCAGTCCATTCCTATGATAATCCACTCATCATTAACCCATTAATCCATGAATAGATTAATTCATTCATGAGGGAATATTCCTCATGATCTAAACACCTCATAAAGACCTCACTTTTCAAATACCATTGTTGGATGACTCACTTAACACTGTTACAATGGGAATTAAGTTTCAACATGAGTTTTGGAGCAGACAAACATTCAAACCATGGCATTGATGAATGAACTTTACACGAGACAACCATAGCCCAGAGTATAAATGATGTGCCCAGGGTAATAATTAAATTAAATTATATAATTGTGAGGGATCTGGGAAATGTTCTAGAAAATCTCCCAAGCTGAAACACCGTCTCTCCTTGAAATTCTTCCAGAAACTAGGCTCTCCTTTTTAAAGTTAATTCCTCAAGAACAATAGCACAGTCATGCATAGGATGTTATGAGAGCAGAGAGAAAAGAGAAAATACACAGACTGGTGATCTTTTAGCCATATTAATCGACTGCAGTTATCCTTATAAATCATTGTTCTCATTTTACCATGAGAAAGTTTAGGTTCAAGGAAACCCCACAGCCACTCAATTTTGGAACAGGATGACCTGGCAGCAAACCTAGTGTGTACGTTCTCCTATACCACTTTCCTTTTTACTTAGGAATGTTCCTTTTCTAATGAAGAGCAAACAAATATTGATTGTAGTAGAACTGTTGGTGCCCAATCCTGATGCTTTTTATCTGGTCAGAGCACCCATCATCTGACTGCGTGAGTGTTGGCTAATGCCCACAGTTGTCCCCTTCTCTAGAGAATTGCAATCCAAAACAGGAAGCCCAGACCCTGTGAGATTATGTTTTCCCCTTTCCAATGGCAGCCAGTGACAGACGATGTGGGGTACATAAGGTCAGTCCACTTGCTTCAAGGTGGAGCAACTCTGTGGTGCTAGTAAAGTGCCAGAGTGTCCTGTGGATCAGACCAATGCTAGGCTTTATGTGAGAACTCATACCCCTCTTGTCCTCCTTCCCCATCCCCCGCTTCATTCAGTTTCTTTTAGATTCCCCCCCACCAAGAGCATGCCCTCAACAAATCACATTCATCTAAAGATCTGAAGATTAGCCACATTTGATTGAAACCTGCCAGAATATTTATGACTTGCCTGCCTTCTTGAACAACATACTCAAACCAGTCTTCCCTTTGCTTGTTTTTTTTTTTTTTTTTTTTTTTTTTTTTTTTTTTTTTTTTTT
>NW_007728275.1:18758-23687 GCF_000696425.1 Galeopterus variegatus | reverse complement strand
GTGGGATCCGAACCCTCGGCGGGAGTGCCGCCGCGCTCTCAAGTGGCGCACTGTAGCAGTGTGCCACCGGGCCGGCCCATGATTTTATTTTTTAAAACCATGATGGTAGTATAAGTTCAGTCTGCAAACTTGCTTGCTTGCATACCAGTTTGCAGTTCAAATTCTGAGGGGAAATTTTTTTTTCTTCCTTTAATTAGAGGCAAGATTGAGACATGAAGTTTTTTTCTGTTCTTTCCTATGTGGTAGCTTTGTTTCTTCCGTACCCTTGCACTGAAGGGGTAGCCATTTTCTACCCCCAGTTTTGCACAGTAGTCTTCTATTAAACTCCCCTCATTTTAGATATTTTTTTACTTTCTACATTATACACAAAACAATGTGCATCTTTCAATCAACGGCATTAAAGATTTGATAAAATATACAGATAATCTTAATTATCACCAGATAAATTAGCAATGTGGAGTCACTGATGGTCTTGACAAGCTCAGTTTCTGTGCACTAGTGTGGATGAAAGTCTGATTAGAACAGAGTTAAGAGCAAATGGGAAGTGAGTACAGATAACTCTTCTGAGGAGTTTTGCTACAACAGGGAGCAGGAAAATGGAGCAGTAGTTGGGGCAGTAGGTGGACAGGGAAGAGAGGTCTCTTAGATAATGGCGTGTTGGTATGCTGCAGGGACAAATCCGGTAGAGAGGGAGAAGAATTGCTGGAGCTAGGCCCTGGAGTAGGCAAGAGGGGATGTGACCCAGTGCATATGTTGAGGGCTGGCTTTAGACAGGACAAGGACAGTTCGTTAATGGTAACAGGAAGGTCAGCAGAGTACGTAGATACAATGGTGAGAGTCTGGAGAAGTTCTTTTCTGATTCCTTTCACTTTCCCAATGAAGTAGGAAGCAAGGTCAGCTGAATCAAAGCTAGAGAAAAGGGGATGGAGGCTTGCAGAGAGAGCAGAGACTATGTACTATATTCACCAAGGACAGGGAGAGAGTGAATGGGTAGGCAGCAGAGTATGTTTGCTGGCAGCACTAATGCTCACTTGAACTTTTGGTTTTGTATCTAGAGGAAGACCAGTCAATATGGTTTGTGATTATCTTCAGGCATGCAGAAGGCAGAGAGGTGAATTTAATGGGGACTGTGTTGCACCAGGCAATATTGAGTGTACTGAATGTACTGAGAAACAAGGGAACTGAGAAGGTATGTAAAGGAAGTGATTACAGTGATTGCTCATGGACTTTAACCTGGAAAAATAGGAATGAGGGGCCATAGATGGGGTGAAGAGGTGAAGAGATCAATGAATTGGAGCTCATGGCAGTGAAATTCCAACAGTATTGCTACTGTACTGGTACTAGAACATTTGAGACAGAGAGATAGGAGGTGGTAGTCATAGAGGGGGATTCAAGAGGTTGAGAATGTGACAGGATTGTAGTAATTGATGATAAAGTCTATGGTGTGACCCAGGCCATGAGGGACTAAGGTAAACTGGACGATCTCATTGTAAAAGAGGAATGCAAGGGTTTTGGAGGCCACAGTGTTAGAAAGATCACCTGTCTGTCGATCATCTTTTGTCGTCTGTCTATCTATCTATCTATCTATCTATCTATCTATCTATCTATCTATCTATCTATCTACTTTAGCTGGATAACTGGCTAGCTCCAAGAGTTAAGACAGGAGTAATTATGGAGGTGGTCACAAGTGGAGAAGACAGGTAATGAACAATGATCACACTGAAAAAGTAAATTAGATGGCCTGATGGAAGGTGAGGGGTGCTGGATGTGGCCTGGTGGTGTGAGTTACACCAATAAATACAGTGGTCAGTGGAGGCCTCATTGAGATGGTAATTTTTGAGGAGGGATTTGCATGAGATGACAGCATTGGCCAGGTGTGACTAGGGTGTAGAGAATGGTGGGTGTTACTACCCGTAGTAGTGGTGCTACCTAAGTGGAGGAAATGAGAGTGTGAGAGTGAATCTCATAAAGATTTAGATTTCACTCAGTGATATGAGAACCTTTGGAGGTTTAGAGTGGAGGAGTGACATGATCTGACTTATGGCTGATGCATTGAGAGTAGACAATGTGTGGTGGGTGGCAAAGGTAGAAGCAAGAATAGAATATTAGAGCATTCAAAAGGATCAGGAGAATGGAAATTGGGAGATGGTCTGTAAAAAATTAAGCTTTGGAGATATCTGTCAGTGCATTGTAAGTCTCTGTTATCTACATCCTACCTCCTAAGAAAGGAAGAGAAGGGGGATGTTTTTACCTTCAGCCCAATTCAAGAGTGGATCTTAAGGAGATACTCAGATCTTGACATGTAGCTCCTGTAATTTGGTGTGGTGTATACAGTAGGCTGGTGCTTGGCTATCACCTGAGACATCTAAGGGCTGGAAAGAGTGAATGGCTGGTGTCTTGACAGCAGAGAAGGAGAGGTGTTGAGCTGGGGGTCAGTCTGTGCTTCTAGGGTTTGTTGGGGCAAAGGACACAAGAGTGTTTATCACATACCAACGGAACTATGCTTGCAAGAGAGGTGGAGTAGGGTTTTCTTAGGTTTTGCCTGGAAGGCTGCCAAGAAGGGCAAAGAGACTAGGGAGTAACTGACTGGGTTGCCAAGGTCTATAGAAGGGACAAAGTCATGACTTGGACCAGAAATATATTCTCTTCTATCAAGGAAACTGTAGATATGAGATTTACAGTGATTTTTTTTTTGTCCTTTTTTGAGACCGGCCGCACCGAGCTCAGCCAGTGAGCACTGTGAGCGCACTGGTCATCCCTATATAGGATCCGAACCCACGGCAGGAGCATGCTGCTGCGCTCACAGTGCCGCACTCTCCCGCGTGCGCCACGGGCTCGGCCCTACAGTGATTTTGATAAGGGATTCTTCAAGAATTCCACAATGTTGTGCACATGCACATGTGAGAGATTTTTCAACAGTGCCAGTCAATCAAGAATGTTCTTGACCCTCTCAACCACTTTTCTCTATGCCACATTTGGTATCTGGGAAGAACGGAGTCCATAGTTACCAAGCTGGAGAAGATGGTAAAAATCTTAGGAGCGGAAAGGGAAAAGAAGCCAACAATATCTTTTCCCTGACGGTGAACATCCTGCTTGCAACATAAAGTTGAGCGAGAAGCCCAACTTGGAAGCCAATTTAGAGTAATGACTTCTATAAGTAATTGGACATTTCTGTTACTATACTAAGATTGCTCGGCAGACCATTGGGAGTGGCCGGGCGGTTTAGCTGGATGCAGGAGCAGGTTCTGGGTGCTGTGTGCGGCTTGGGGAGCCTTGTTGGTCCAGGGGGCACCCCCAGCTTCTTGCTCTGGGGGTCTGCGGCCAGCAGGACCATGCTGCTGAAGGAGTACCGGATCTGCATGCCGCTAACTGTGGATGAGCAAAACACATTGTGACAGGTGCATTTAAAGAAACTGGTTCTTGTACCAACTACCAGAGTTTAGTGTGGAGAAAAGAAAATTTGAAGATGGCGACAGGTCTGGAGCGGGGGTGCCAGAAGACAGCGTGAGCCTGAGAGGTGTGCGCTGTGCTGCCAAAGTGCTATTTGCATTTCCAAGAGCAACAAAAAAAGAATAAGTCTTTGATCAACTAATCTACAACAATAAAAAAGCAACTACAGATTCGAGGTTTAGAGCTGACATTAAAGAAGATTCCTGGGAGCGCCTGAGCAGCACCGCAGGACCAAGTGAGCAGCCTGAGGCAGCGGCAGCTAGGACGGGGATGGCTACGAAGCGGAAATGGAGAGGGAACCACTCGGCCGGCCCAGCTCTGTGAGTGACCCCCAGCCCGCCAATGCTCACGGGGCAGACGCCCATCTGGCTTCCGCCTGCCCCACTAGGCTAGTCACCGGCCTGGGGCTGCCTCCATTTTCTCGGGTTGGGGAGGAGCTGGCCGGCTTGGCCAGGCCTGCCCTCCTCGCCTGGCTTGGCTCCTCACTGAGCCTTCCCACTTCCTTGCCCCGGCGTGGGGCCTCCCAGGGTCTGTGGGCTGACCTCACATCCCACTTCCCCCATGGTTCTCTGGCAGGGCTGGTGGCGTGGGGAGCCCCCGGCCAGCGTTGGGAGGTCAGGGAAGAATGGATCAGGCCAATTGTCACTCCACCATACCCTGGGCTCCGGCCCCAGTAAACTTCCTGTTACCAGGAGGCAGATACCATCTCTGCGGCCATCAGTTCGGAAAAACGGCTAACTGATTTATGGTTAGGAAAAGTGCGATCGGAGTGCTCCCGAGCTCGCTTGAACCTGCCGGAGAGCTGACTGCGGGTGGGCGCTGGAGTCAATCCGTGCCGGGGGGAATCAAAGAGGAATTGTGTGCTGCGGGCTCCTCCCCCGAGGAGCTCACACTCCAGTGTGGGAGATAAGACAAGTACACAGATAACTGCAATACCAGGAGGAAGGTGAGCAGTCCCGAGAAAGCCCTATACAGTGCTACAAAGGCACCCAGAGCAACCGGTTGTCTGCACATAGCAGAAACCTGAAAGACTTCCTGGGTGGGGCGGTGCCGAGCAGGGGCTTGAAGGCCCAGCTGATAGACGAGGGTAGCAGAAGACACGTCCCAGCCCAGTCTAGAGTGCACAGAGTGGGGAGGCGTCTGGCTAGGGAGGCAGAGACTCGGCAGAAAACACACACCCAGCGGGCCGCCTCTGCGAGGTCCAACAGCCCCGCCTAGTGTGCACAGAATGGTGAGACGTCTGGCTAGGGAGGTGGAGACTTGGAAGAAAACAAACACCCTGCAGGCCACCTCAGCGAGGTCCAACAGCCCTGCCTAGTGTGCACAGAATGGTGAGACGTCCAGCTAGGGAGGTGGAGATTCAGAAGAAAACACACACCCTGCGGGCCGCCTCTGCGAGGTCCAACAGCACAGCAGAATCCAAGCTGACCAGAGAGGTGGCTCCCTGGAGAGGCCCAAGACCCGAGGCAACCACACACA
>NW_007728275.1:17389-17602 GCF_000696425.1 Galeopterus variegatus | reverse complement strand
AAATGTAGCAGAACTTGCCGAACTGAAGAAGTTATTCAGCGAAATAAAAAACACAATGGAGTGTTTAACCAGCAGGATAGTGGAAGTTAAAGAGAGAACCTCTGAACTTGAAGATGGACTGATTGAAATAACACAAGCAGACAAGAGAAAAGAAAAAGAATCAAAGACATTGAAGAAAATCTGAGAGAGACATTAGACAACCTTAAGCGCTCA
>NW_007728275.1:0-15226 GCF_000696425.1 Galeopterus variegatus | reverse complement strand
ACCACATGTTCTCACTTATTGGTGGGAGGTAAAAATAAATAAATAAATTCACTCACACACAAAAAATAACCGGGGGGGGGGCAGAAGATATAACAACTACAATCCTTTGAAGTTGTTACAACAAGCAAACGGAAAGGACATTGTTGGGTGGGAGGGCGGAGAGGGAGGAGGGAGGGACGTTTTGGTGATGGGCCATAATAATCAACCACATTGTATATCGACAAAATCAAAATTAAAATAAAAAAGAGTGCTCATATTTCCTGAGAGCAACTTGAAAATTCATGGAGTTGTTTTCAACCAGAGGCAGGGGAAGAGCTAGCCATGCTAGGTAAATTTAAAGGGTGAGTTGTGGGTTTCTCAACTTCAGCACCAGGTCATTCTTTGCAGTGGGGGGCTGTCCTGTTCATTTCATTGCAGGATGTTCGGCAACATCCCTGGCTTCCACACACTAGATGCTGGGAGCATTCTCTTCCAGTCATAACAACCAAAAATGATACCAGACACTGCCAAAAGTTTTTTGAGGGGCAAAATTGACTCTGTTGAGAACCACTGGACTGATGTGAGACAAACAAACAAACAAACAAACAAAAAAAAAAAACCCAACTATTGCCTCATGATTATATGCTTGTTACACCAATTAAAATACCCTGTAAAAGCCCTCTCTTCTCTTTGGCCTCCTTGGGCGCCTGCTAAGATGCTCGGTCCCTCTCTTTTTAGATGCGTTTTTCATCTCTTTCCCCCTCCTTCAGGCCTTCTACCACCTCTTTCTAGGAGTGTCCCCAGAAACTCAGATATTCACTCACTTTATTATGCACAGCAATTCAACCGTCTCTTTGTCTCTTAGGAGCCCAGGAGTTGAAGCAGTGCATGTGCAAGTATGTGTGTGTGCACAAGTGTATGTGTGCACATGAATGTGTTTGCACACATGTGCGTGTGTATGAGATGTGGCACATGGGATGTGGGGTGGCCATGTGATTGTCTTTAATTCAAAATACCTCATCAAGTTATTTCCCCAAACAGAGAGCCATATCTGTTGGAAAGCAATAAAGCCAATCCTCAAGTAGAAGGCACTGCAAATGTTAGAAGTTTTAAATAGGAAATCCTCCTCGGGCAACCTCCTTCCCCTAGGTGCATACAGGAATTATGGAAAATGGGTGGGTAAATTCCAGAGCAGGAGCCTGACAATCTTCTTTTAGAGGTGTTGTCTGTACATGCTATGCATATAGGCTGGCTGGTTAGCTCAGTTGGTTAGAGCGTGGTCTTATAAATGCTATACATAGTCAGTTGTAACTTTCACCCCTTATTGATAAAGTGAGTATATCAATCAGACATGAAGGGATGCAAACTTTCTAAAGTACAAATAAATGGATTAAAAGTAGCCAGTTCAATAATTATAAATAAACTCATGTTAAATATATATTAAATACATTATCTCATTCTGATGTACAATACACAGTTTTTATGACCATCCTTACTCCAATTTCTGCCAATAAGAAGATTAAGGGAAAGATTTAACAAGTATGCGGTATTAAAAATGGCAGGCATTTTTGAGGAAGGGTTTTATGATTTTGTGGGTTTTTTTTTGCCACTTTTCGAGAAATTACCAAGAGATGTTCATTTTAGCTCCCCTTTTTGTTTCATTAGACATTTCTCTATTGATAGCATGGGCATCATAGAAAAAATGTCTTTGGTCAAACTGTGGTCTAAAAATCAGGAAAACATTCTGTTTCTTAGGCTTCCATCTACTCAAATAATATTAATAATTTTATTTTACATTTTGATATTATGAGTCATACTTGCTTTTAAAATGTACAAACTATCCTCTGTATTTTTTTATTGACTTCTTCACCCTCTTATTCATCCTTTCATCCTTTGAGGTTAAAAAATACCTTACAGAAATGTCTTTCAAGCTCCAGGCTAGTACTCTATGCTGAAGTTTATTTTGAATATCTTCAATCAAAAGTCTTTCCATTTTAATCATACAACCCATTCTTTTTCTTATAACAGTGGATTTCAACCATCACAAAGATGTTGTCTGTTTGCTTACTGTCTGTCCATTTTAAAGGATTTTTTTAATGGCTAAATTGAATGGTCATGCATATGGTAAAAAAATACACTTGCGTATGTGTATGTGAATATATGTGTGTGTTGTTATCATAATTTGTCAGCTTCTTTTTGACTTTACCAGTCTGAAGTGCAAACAATAATAGTTCAGAGTCTTGTCCCAAAGTATAGCAATTGGGCTCATACCTCCCAAGAAGTGTAATCTGCCCCTTTTCCCCGACTTCCAAATTCTTCAGAGGTAAAATCACCACACATATAATGGATAAAGGATTGGCATGAGTATATATAAAGAACTTCTATAAATCAATAAGAAGAAAACCAAATAACCCAATGGAAAAATTGGTAAAGAACACAAATGGGCATATTACAGAAAAGGAAACATGTATGGTCAATAAACATATTAAGAGATGTTTGGCCTCATTAACAATAAGATAGATGCAAATCAAGGCTAGTTTTCATTCTTTTTTTAACTTTATGTAACACAAATATGTACATACATAGCTACACACATATATGTTAAGGGAAAGATAATAAGAGAAGGATAAACACAATATTCCAAATTATGTTTATTTGGAGAGGAGGCAGAATTATGGAATTCAGGAGAAATGCATTGTTAGATGTAAGTTATTTTTGATATTATAGGTTTTTGGTTTCTTGGTGGGTTCATTTATAGTATTACATGTTTTTAAAAAATAAATGATAGCTAGACAGATAGATAGCAAGCTATGTTTAGACCAAAGATTTTGGTGAATTATATGACAAGGATAATGATGAGTGCAATGCTGTGCAACTGAGATCCTTAAAGTGACTGGGGGAGTAAAACCTTTCTTAAAGCAATTTCAAAATCCTGAACTGGTAGAGGGCTTATAAGCTAAAGGACCTAATATTAGTCAGGATAGGGAAGGTTATGCTGCAATGACAAATAAAACTCAAATCCCCAAATCCTGGTGATCTACTATGACAAAGGATTATTCCTCATGCTCACAGTATGCCCATTGTGGATCTACACTCAGGGACCCAGGTTGGTGGAGGCTCCACCATCTTGTAGCTGCACTCTCTAAAACTCTCTGACACCTTGTCTATCATGGCAGAAGGAGAAAACACTGGAAGGTATCAAACATGAAATTAAATACTTCAGTTCAAAAGTATTTATGGCCTCATGTGAGTCTTCTGCAGCCCAATGCCCTAGAGTCAGCCAATGCAAGCCAACCCCTTTCTCTCCATTCCTGCTGACTCTGGGGTTCCTTTGTATTGCTGCCACAGCATATTGTACATTGAGAGGAGATTGCAGGATGGGATGCTGTCTCCCAGATATCTTCCAGGAAAACACAATAATAAAACTGGCACCTAAAGGGTATGTAGTAAATCACTTCAGGGATAGAGAAAATAGTATATACTGAGAAGTTACAAGAATTGATGTTGTACCAGTCAGTTTTCATTCAGAGAAATAAAACATTACATTATATATATTATATATAAAAAATGTAGCTATATATACAAAATGCATATTACATTATATACAGTATATATATGTGTGTGTGCATGTGTGTATTTTGGTGGCTGGCCAGTATGGGGATTCGAACCCTTGACCTTGGTGTGATCAACAGTGCACGCTAACCAACTGAGCTAACCGGCCAGCCCCTGTATTGCCTTTTCTTTTCTTTTTTCTTTTTTATTGAACCAGAGTTGATTTTACATATTTTGGGGATTCAGTGTTGACATATGTCGATCGAATCAAAATATATTACTAGTATATATATTGTTACAAATTGTACTTATTATTATTATTATTTTTTAAAGATGACCGGTAAGGGAATCTTAACCCTTGACTTGGTGTTGTCAGCACCACACTCTCCCAAGTGAGCCACAGGCCAGCCCAAATTGTACTTATTATTATTATTATTTTTTAAAGATGACCGGTAAGGGAATCTTAACCCTTGACTTGGTGTTGTCAGCACCACACTCTCCCAAGTGAGCCACAGGCCAGCCCAAATTGTACTTATTCTTTATGCCCCTTGTCCAATCTCTCCCTAAACCCCTCTCTCCCCTCTCCCACCACTGATAACCCTAGATTTTTTCTCTCCCTCTGAAAGAATAATGGTTACTCTGTTGATTTGTTGCCTAGATGATCAGTCCAATGCTGAGAGGTGTGTTCAGGTCCCCCAGTATGATCATAGAGCAGATGCTTCTTCTGTCACTCTGGAATTCGTTTTGTGGAGAGAGACATCCTCTTCTTTTCTTTGGTCTCTGCTGGTGACTCTCCTTGTGTCAATGCACTCCAGTGGCTGGTGGACCATGTGCATGGTATTTGTGATGTCTAGCCACTTTTGCAGCAGCTGTGGTTACTGTGGTGGCTGTGGTGGGCCACCCACATGGAGGTGATGTTTTTGGCATGCTCCTTGGTGCTGGTGGTGTGCCTGGTTGTGAGGGGAGTCCAGTCCCTAGCTCCAGCCTCAGGTCCCATGGCAGCCCCAAGGAGCTGGTGGTGTGCCTGGGCTGGAACTAAGTTTTTGTCCTTTGCTTACTTCTAAAATGGGGGAACTTCCTGTGGGAACCAGTACTTGAGCTCCGCAGTTGAGCTAAATTGCTGCTTTGCTGCTGTTTCCCTAGGGAAGGCTTTTTATGCAGCTGAGTGTTTAATAGTAGGCCTTATAGGTACTTCCAGTTCTCCAGAGACCCAGTGCACCCGGGTTATGTAGAAACTCTGATCTGGGCCTGAGTCTTTTCATCAAACTGCACCCCATGCGATTCTGTATTCCTGACCAGTCTCCTCTGAGTGGTCCTGTGCTGGTTGGGGGGCAGATTGGTCGACCTTGCTGTGTCCCAGTGTTCTCCCGGTGGGCCCATCTCCCCCACTGCCCATGCTCCAAATACTTTCCATGGGATGGGCCATGTGCCAGTCCCTTGTGATGACTCACTGGCCTCTGAATGACTCCTTTTTTCAGTTGTTCTGGCTCCTCTCTCCTATGTGGGTCCACAGGAACCTTATTAATGGTCTTGCTGTCCTTGGGGCCACAAAGGCCTTCTTCTACCCTGCTGCTTCCAAGCAACTCCATCTGAAGGACATAGCTGCAGCTTCTGCCAGCTCCTGCTCCATGCACTCAGCAGCTCCAGACTTAAAGTGGCTGTGGCACAAAATGCTCCTAGCAGTTTTTTCTTTCTTTCATTGTGGCTTCTCCCACCTTCATGCACTGTGTAGGTCTCTCTTCCTCTTCCCCTGAGCTTTAGCAGTCCCAGCTTGGCTGTTGTTACATTTTTATAGTTGTAAATTGGTTGATTTGTAGGAGAGAGTGATGCTGGGGACCATCTTTTCTGCCATCTTGACTGGAACTCCCCTATATTACCTTTTCATTATATTTTCCCATGAACTTTTTGAGGTACCTTGTGTACACACATGCACATACACAGATATGCCCATATACTGTATATTTAAGGGATTTATTACAGAGATCTGACTTGACACAATCAGGGGGCTAGTTAAGTAGTCTTTGTAAGACTGCCGTTTTTGCCTCTGATGTTAGAGCGTGATGTCAGCAGGGCAGGCAGTCAGGAAAGAAAGACAGAGGTAAGTTTGGGGAGATCATGAGCAGATTAGAACCCACAAACATGAACTGCAACCCCACGAGGACAGATGGAAGCCTATGTCAGTCCTTGCTGTCCCTGACGTTGGTGGTGTGGATGTCCTGACAAAACTGGGGCCCTTCATCACAGAGCTAAACACATACCTGGCCCAGAAGTTGGAGAAGCTGAGAGAGGATCCAGGGGAAGGTGGGGCAGAAGCAGTGAATGCAGTGGGTTAGCTGATCAGAGACAGCATGGGGGAGTGACAAAATGGCTGCTGCTTCTTTTCCACTCCCACCTCTCCCAAGACTTTCTTCCATGGCCCACCTTAACCAGAAACATGCAGGGAAGGGAAGTCTGGAAATAGGTTTCAGCCTAGCCAGGTTGACATATTAGGACACCACCACAAATGATTCCCTGGTATGAAATCTCAGGCTTTATTGATGAAAAACACCAGAAGCAACCAGGCCCTCTGGATCTCTCTTATTCTCCCTGGAGAACTTCAGAAAACATCCTTAAGCTTCTGGATCACCTGGGCTTTTTCCTATGTAGGATTTTACTCTCAAACCTGAAAGGATGGTTAGAACTGCACCGTGGGGTCTTCCTGTAGCTTAGAACTGGTGATTCCCTTCCAGTTGACCCTGAGTCACACATAAGGAAGACTATCATCAGTTCAAATTAGTTCAACTGACATCTATTGAGGTTGACTGTGTGCCAGGCACTGTTCTGGGTGCTACGGGAGATGATGATGAGTTCCTTGAGGAACTTACTGTCTAATGGGAGAGATAGACTGCTATGGTTTGAATGTCCCCCCAAGTGCATATTGGAGATAATCCCCAATATGGTATTTGAAAGGTGGGGCCTTTAAGAGGTGATTGGATCGTGAGGACTATGCCCTCATGAATGGATTGATCTATTCATGGAGTAGTGGATTAATGGTTTAATGGGTTATCAGGGAGTAGACTGGGCTTCATAAAGGGAGGAAGAAAGCATGTGCATTATATGATACCATGCATCACCATGCTATATGATACCACCTCACCATGGGACTATGTATAGAGTTCCCATCAAGAAAAAAAGCCCTCACCAGATTTACCACTTGAACTTGGACTTCCCAGCCTACCAAACTGTAAGAAATAAATTTTCTTTCTTTATAAATTACCAAGACTGAGGTACTCTGTTATAAGCAACAGAAAATGGACTAATACATAGACACATAACCAGAAACAGTCATGTGATATAGTCAATGGCAAGGCAAAGGAATTCAGGATGTGCCATGGGAATGTGTAGAAGGGGCAGTCCAGGGCTTGAGATTATCTTGAAGGGTGAGGAGTTAGTTAGAAAAAGAAAAGTGCAAAGTGCATAGCAGGGCAAGATATGTCATAATCAAAGACCCTGAGGTTTAAATGGATAGATGTATGATGGAAATTCTTAGAAATTAAAGCATTATAAAAGCATGAGTGGGTAACAGGGAGTAGCAGAAGACAAAGCCAAGTCATGGGAATTGCATCTGTTCTACTAAGGAGTTTATACTGTGTTCTTTGTGGACACTAAAGGGTTATACCTATATCAGCTAGTGATATATTTAACAGAAAACCCTACTACAATAGTTTAAGCAGAAAAGTTTATTGGTTTTCTGCAACAAAAAGCCTGGGAGTAGGAAAACCAGATTTGGTATGGCAGCAAAACCATGTTATCCATGATCTGGGCTCTTTCCATTTACCTGCTCTGAAATCCTTAGTGTCATCCTCATTGTCCCAGAATGGCTGTTGCTACACCTCCAGGGTTCATATCCACATTCTGGAAGGGCCAATAAGAGAAAGGAGAAAGGGCACAGCTCTTTGTATTTGGAAAGAGATTCCCTCCCCATGGCTCTTGCTATACCTCATTGGCCAAAATTTGGTCAGCTGGCCTTGCCCCCCTGATGGGGAGCTTGCACGTGGGAAGTCTCTGGAGTCCTCATGCTTGCCTGCACTCTCTCTTGCTGCATCATATGCTGTACCTTGAAGTAAAAGCCTTATGTGACTGTGCTCTGTGGACTCTGGTGAATCCTTTCAAGT
Source organism: Galeopterus variegatus (assembly GCF_000696425.1). Lineage (NCBI taxonomy): Eukaryota > Metazoa > Chordata > Mammalia > Dermoptera > Cynocephalidae > Galeopterus > Galeopterus variegatus. The sequence goes on along the minus strand of NW_007728275.1, from coordinate 7,541 downwards.
ATCTGAAGTTGGGGCATATTTGGAAAATCTGAAGTCCTTACCGTGCCTCAGAAATCCTTCATGATCTGGCCTCCTGTTACCTCTTTGGCTTCATCTCTTTCTATTTCATTTCCCTTTTTCATTCTGCTCTAGTCACCTGGGGACTCTTAATGGACTGAAACATACCTAGCATGTTCCAGCCTCATGTCTTGGCATTTTCAGTTTCCTCTATTTATAACTTTCTCATTTAGTTATCTACAGGACTCATTGCACCCTTCTAGAAAGCCAGAGAGACCTTTCTAGCCTGGACCTTCTGAAATGTAGCCTTATCTTTGTTACTTTTGTTTCCCTTGCCTTGTTTGTTTGTTTTTTCTGTTTTTTCACACTGGAATATAAGCTGCACAAGAGAAGAGATTTTGCCCTCACCTAGAATGGTGCCTGGCACATCATAGAAGGTCAATAAATGATTGTTGGAGTGATAAACAAATAAAGAGGTGCAGGTTTAGCCAAAGAAGGAGGGGCAAACAGCCCTTTTCTAACCTGAGAAAGACTTCAAGAAAAAAGCAGGAAAACAGGAGCTACAAGAGTTGGGTAAAAGGAAATGTGGTGAGGAGATGGTTCAAAAGTATGAGGTACGAAGCATCCTCAGGAGAAGGCGCAGATCAGTAAACAGAGCTCTATGTTGAATGTAAGCTGACAGATTGAATCAACTCCTGGCTGGGGTTTTCTTGGGTTTACCACATACCGCAGTGTATTTTTAATTAGTCAGAAATGTTGTTAAAGATGTGTGTGTGTTGCACTGGCTTTTCTTAGATTGAACATTAGATTTGATTATAAACTTGGTCTTTTCTTTAAAATAACCCCTATCCATGTAGCCTGAAAATTGATCTTGTAATGGAAGTTCAAGCTGAAAATGTGGATGGAGAAATTTAGATCAATACTGATCACTGTGTTACCTGTTATTCACAAAGGGACTCTTTCTTACCTTATGCTAGGAGGGGAGTGTGTGTGTGTGTGTGTGCGCACACACACGCGTGTGTGTTTATTGAGGAGGAATATGTCAAGAATGAAGATAGTAATATATATATAAAATATGCAAAAAGCATATAAAAATAAGCATACTCTCTGACAGATGAAAGCTACAACTTTGTTGAAAGGAAATCTTTTTTTTTATTGGTTATGAATATTCACAAGATACAAAGCTGATTGCTACCCCTCGTGCCCATGATGTGAAGGCCAGATCCATACTGGCAGCATGCCCATTACCACAAATTGCGTTTGTACCCCGTGTCCCCCACCCAATTATCCCCAATCTCCCTCCACCTCCTATCCCCCCCACTCCACTTTGTATCCCTAGGTATGTTCTCTCCCTCTGCAAGTCCAATGCACCACTGTGGTCTTTCTTTCCTTCCCTCTTTCTCTCTTAGCTCCCACTTATGAGTGAGCACATGCGGTATTTATCCCTCTGTGCTTTGCTTATTTTGCTCAACATAAGTCTCTCCAAGCTCATCAATGTTGCTGCAAATGGGAGAATTTCATTCTTTTTTATGGCAGAGTAGTTCACTTTAAAATAGCAGATACATTTCGGCGGGGCAGAATAACTGCACAATTGTCTCCAGGTACTCAGAGCTCTTAAGGTGACCTGATAAGATCAGAAGGGGACTCAAAAAAGTTAATCAAGGGCCGGCCCGCCGAGGGTTCGGATCCCACATACAGACCGGTTCCCGCTCACTGGCTGAGCGAGGTACGGGCGCAACACGAGGGTTGCGATCCCGTTGCCGGTCCTGGTCCGGTACGGGCGCGACACTGAGGGTTGCGATCCATTGCCGGACACGAAAAAAGACAAAAAGGAAAAAAAAAAGTTAATCAAATAATTTCCACCAAATATTAGGCACCGTTCTGGAGGTTTTGTTCTGTTTTGCTTGGGAAAAAATATTTTTGTTTTGCTTCTTTGCTCGTTTACTTAAACGTATTTATTTGTCTTTGAATTGATAATATATGTACATGATAGAAAATTCCAAATATACAAAATAGTGAAGTGAAAAGGTAGACTCCTTACTACAGTCCCCCAGCCACACATATGCAGCTCCCCTCCCTGAAGATAACCCTTATGACCCAGTGTGCACGTGTTTCAGAACGTTGCTTGTTTTTTTCACCTAATAATTTATTTTGGAGTTAATTCCATGTCAGAACTTATAGAAGTGTGTCTTTCTTTTAAGGATTGCATAGGGGATTATGAATTTTAATAGAAAAGTTTTTCGGAAGGGAGTCAATGCTTAGCTTAATAAAGATGGGACCATCAATAGGAAGAATTAAGATCTCACAGGGAGTGGTTTTTAAGTCTGTGACCTTCTACAAAGCCTTTCAAACTCCTTCCAGAAATAAGATTGCCAGATAAAATATAGACACCTAGTTAAATTTGAATTTCAGATAAATGACAAATTTTTTTACTATAAGTATGTGCCATGAAATCTTTGGGAAATACTTATACAAAAAATTATCTGTCTTTACCTGAAATTCAAATTTAACTGGGCTTCCTATATTTTAACTTGCTGACTCTGACAACCCTATCTGGATACTACCCATCTATTCACTTATGAATAGAGCTGATCTTAACTGCAAACACCACAATGATGAGTTTGTGTCTGTTAAAGTAGAAAAATATTGCTTCTTAAATATCATGGTTGTAAAAACAACCTCAAACTTTAGGCTTCAATATTTCTCTTAATTGCTTTTCATCATACACAAGAAAAGTAATGCGTTTTAAAAGTGTTTTAGATAATGCTTTAAGCTAAGACTGTTTAGCATATTGTTCTCAGCAATAAAAAACTGTACCGTATTTACTATGTATCTCAAATACAATAATCATACATTTGAACCTTGAGATGAATTGAATTTCAGGGAAACTTTACTTGTACTGCTTGTATGACTTTTTTCAAAATGAGGTATTGCTGTTAAAAAATTTAATCAGATTGTAATTAAGCCAAGCTAAATGTATTATTGGAAAGTTAAATATCAACAGTGTAAAATTCATATCTTGTTTCCTTATGAAGCCCTTTGGGGAACTAAAAATCAGTGCAATGTGATTCAGAATAGACTTTAGCTTGTTTTCCCCAGACTCAAATAGATGCACAGCCTTCTCTAATGTCACCAGTTCTGACTTCTCAGTTCATTCCTACTCACAGGTGTTCTCCCAAGACACCCAAAACAATAGCCTGCTGTTCTTTCTCATCTAAATCTGATAACTCCTCAGTGACTCCACCTGACTTGGAAGCAGTGACTGTTCTGTGGCCCAGAAATGCCTTCTGAAATGAATTTGGAGCTTACAGGTATATATTTGCCCTTGATTTGTATGTCTACTTATGGGACTTTATTTCTCTTTATCTTAATAGAAACAAAATCCCAAGGATCTTAAAAAGTGTTGTCTAACTTTGGAAGGTACCACATATTGAAGATAAGTAGCCTTTAAATTTTTTTCTGTACTGTTTTGAACAGAAGGCATGTTCACCACTCAGTCAATCCTAGTCCACAGAGAGAGGAGTGGGTTTTTCCCACATCAACATTTACTTTTAGCATTAAAATTTGAGGAGTAAGCTAATGATATGGGTGCTTAAGTACTGGGGGAGGGGCATGTAGTGGTGTCTACAATTTCCTTTGAAATGAAATGAATCAAAACGAACAATGAGATAGATCGATGGGTGAATAAATATGTGATAAACCAAATAAAGCACAGTATTAACGGTAAAACCTATGTAGTGGGTATAAAGGTGTTTGCTGTACTATTTTTCTAACCTTTTTATGTGTTTGAAATTTTTCTTTTTTTTATGTTTTTTTTTCCATTGGAGATTTTTTTCAATTTTATTTGTATTTATTTTGGTGGGGTACAGTGTGTTGTTTCAATACAGGCATATACTGCACAATGAATCACTTAGGGTAGACAGCATAGTTTTATTATACCCATTAGTCCACCACTTCTCTCCCCCCAGCCCATCCTCCTCCCTTCCCAGCCTCTGGTAACCATTATTCTACTCTCTACTTCTATAAGAATCATTTTTTTTTTTTTTTTTTTTTAGATTCCACATATGAGTGAGACCATGCAGTATTTATCTTTCTTTGCCTGACTTTGCTTAACATGATGGTTTCCAGTTCCATTCATATTGCTGCAAATGACGGGATATCATTCCTTTTTGTAGCTGAATAGTATTCCATTGTGTATATATGCCACAGGCTTTTTTTTATCCGTTCATCCATTGATAGGCGTTTAGGTTGATTCCATCTCTTGGCTATTGTGTACAGTGTTGCAATGAACATGGTAGTGCAGGTGTTTCTTTGATGTATTGATTTCATTTACTTTGGGTATATACCCAGTAGTAGGATAGCTGGATCATAAGGTAGATCTGTATTTAGTTCTCTGAGAAACCTCCATACTGTTTTCCACAATGGCTGTATGAATTTATGTTGCCACCAGCAATGTGGGAGGTTCCCTTTTCTCTGCATCCTTGCTAGCATTTGTTATTTTCTGTCTTGTTGATAATAGCCATTCTAACTGGAGTGAGATGATATCTCAATGTGGTTTTAATTTGCATTTGCTGATGATTAGTGATGTTGAGCATGTTTTCATGTGCTTGTTGGCCATCTGTATGTCTTCTTTTGAGAAATGTCTGCTTAGGTCCTTTGCCCATTTTTTAATTGGGTTATTTCTTTTTTTGCTGTTGAGTTGTTTGAGCTTCTTATATATTCTGGATATTAGCTCCCTGTCTGATGTGTAAGTTTGCAAACACTTTCTCCCATTCTAGGTTGTCTTCTCACTTTGTGGATGGTGTCTCTTGCTGTGCAGAAGCTTTTGAGCTTGATATAGTCCTATTTGTGTATTTTTGCTTTAGTTGCCTGTGCCTTTGTGGTCTCATTCAAAAAAGCACTGCCCACTCCCATTTTGTGTAGCATTTCTCCTATGTTTTCTTCTGGTAGTTTCATAGTTTCAGGTTTTAAATTTAGGTCTTCAATCCATTTGGAGTTGATTTTTGTGTATGGTGAGAGATGGAGATCTAGTTTTTTTTTTTTTTTTTTTTTTCCTTTTTGTCTTTTTTCGTGTCCGGCAACGGATCGCAACCCTCAGTGTCGCGCCCGTACTGGACCGGGACCGGCAACGGGATCGCAAACCTCGGTACTGCACCCGCACCTCGCTCAGCCAGTGAGCGGGAACTGGTCTGCATGTGGGATCCGAACCCTCGGCGGGAGCGCCACCGCACTCCCAAGCGGCGCACTGTAGCAGTGCACCCCCGGGCCGGCCCAGGAGATCTAGTTTTAATCTCTTGCATGTGGATATCCAGTTTCCCCAGCATCATTTATTGAAGAAGTTGTCCTTTCCCCACTGTATATTCTTAGCACCTTTGTTGAAAATCAGGTGGCTGTAAGTGCATGTGTTTGCTTCTAGACTCTCTAACCTGTTCCCTATTTGTCTATTTTTATGCCAGTACCATGCTGTTTTGGTTACAATAGCTTTATAGTATATTTTGAAGTCAGGCAGTATGATGCCTCCAACTTTGTTCTTTTTATTCAAGATTGCTTTATCTTTATGGGGAGGTTTATGGTTCCTTACAAATTTTAAGATCATTTTTTCTATTTCTGTGAAGTGGATTGCATTGAATATGTAGATTGCTTTGGGTAATACGGACATTTTGATGATGTTAATTCTTCCAACCCATGAACATAGGTTATCTTTCTATTTATTTGTGTTCTCTTTAGTTTCTTTCACCAATGTTTGATAGCTTTCATTGTAGAGGTTTTTCTCCTCCTTGGTTAAATTTACTCATAGGTATTTCATATTTTTGTAGCTATTGGGAATGGAATTACTTTCTTGATTTCTTCTTCAGCTATTTTGTTATTAGTGCATGGGAAAGCTATCGATCTTGTATCCTGCCACTATACTGAATTTATTTATCAGTTCTAGTGATTTTGGGGTGGTATATTTAGGGTTGTCTGTGTATAGGATCATGTCATCTGCAAATAGGGACTGTTTGACTTCCTCCTTTCCAATTTGGAGGCCCTTCATTGCTTTTTCTTGCCTTGTTGCACTGGCTAGAACTTCCAATACTATGTTGAATATGAGTGGGGAAAGTGGGCATCCTTTTCTTGCTCCAGATCTTAGAGGAAAAGCCTCTAACCTTTTTTTTATTCACTATGATATTAGCTGTGGATTTGTTGTATATGGCCTTTATTGTGCTGAGGTAAATTCCTTCTACACATAGTGTGTTGAATGTTTTTATCATGAAGGGATTTTGGATTTTATAAAATGCTTTTTCTGCATGTATTGAAATGATCATATGTTTTCTTTTTACTTCATTCTGTTGATGTGATGTATCACATTTATTGATTTGCATATGTTGAATGTTCCTTGCATCACTGGGATGAATCCCACTTGATCATGGTGGATGACATGTTTAATGTGTTGTTGGTTTCTGTTTGCTAGTTTTTTGTTGAGGATGTTTACATCTGTGTTCATTAGGGATATTGGTCTGTAGTCTTTTTTGTTGTATCTTTTTTGGTTTTGGTATAAGGTTAATATTGGCCTTGTAGAATGAGTCTGGAAGTATTCCTTCCTCTTCAGTTTTTTGGAAGAGTTTGAGAAGAATTGGTGTTAGTTCTTTAAACTTCGGGTAGAATTTGGCAGTAATGCCATCTGGTCCTGGGGTTTTCTTTGTTGGGGGACTTTTTATTACTGCTTCAATCTCATTACTCATTATTGGTCTGTTTAGGTTTTTGAGTTCTTCATGATTCAAGTTTGGTAAATTGTATGTGCCCAGGAATGTATCCATTTCTTCTAGGTTTTCTAGTTCATTTGTGTATAGTTGTTTATAGTAGTCTCTTATGATCCTTTGTATTTCTGTGGTATCAGTTGTAATGTCTCCTTTTTCTGATTTTATTTATTTGAGTTGTCTCTTTTTTGTTAGTCTAGCTAAGGTTCATTTGTTTTTATCTTTTCAAAAAACCAACTCTTTGTTTCACTGATTTAAAAATTTTAAAAATATTTCTAATTCCTTTATTTCTGCTCTGATGTTTGTTATTTCTCTCCTTTTACTGATTTTGGGTTTGGTTTGTTCTTGTTTTTCTAGTTCCTTGAGGTGTAATGTTGAATTGTTTATTTGAAGTCCTTCTTCTTTTTTGATGTTGCATTTATTACTGTAAACTTCCCTCTTTGAACTGCTTTTGCTGTATCCCATTGGTTCAGGGATGTTGTATTTTCTTTTTTTTTAAATTATTTTTATTTTGTCAATATACGATGTAGTTGATTATTATGTCCCATCACCGAAACCTCCCTCCCTCCTCCCTCTCCCCACCCCCATCCAAGTGTGTCCCCTCCATTTGCTGGTTGTAAGAACTTCAAAAAAAAATAATTGTGGTTGTTATATCTTCCTCTCCCCCCCGTTTTTTTGTTGTTGTTGTTGCTGTTTATTTGTTTTTTTTTGTGTGTGTGAGTGTGAGTATGTATGTGTGTGAATTCATTCATTCACCTTTAGCTCCCTCCAATAAATGAAAACATGTGGTATTTCTTTTTCTCTGCC